>NC_142585.1:49589693-49744693 GCF_965207765.1 Zootoca vivipara
CGGCCCCGGATTTTCCTATAGCCGAGCGCTGGGGTTGTGATCCGGCCTTGCCGCTGCCGAGACACACACTCTAGCGCCCGTTTATTTTAACGGGCTAAATGACACTAGTTTATCATATTTATCCCCGTTATTATATTATAAATATATGCATATATGACACTCACACACACACAAGCACTTACATGCTGTTGCGCTTCTATTCGAGACCCCCGGAGGGGCCCGGCAGGCCTCCTCCTCCTCCTCAACCGCCTCCTCCTGCGGGCGGTAAGTGCCCCCTCCCACCCCTGCCCTGGGTCCTTCGGGTGAGGGGCGGGTGACGAATAAATTCATGTTAATAGGAATAATAGTAATCGATGGGGGGGGGGCAGGCGGTGTGAGGTGCTGGGGGTGTTGACCCCCTCCCCAATATTATTCGCTTCAAAAGGAGGGGGTGGCGTAAGAGCCTTCAGCCCCCTACCCGTCACAGGGACGATCCGATTTGCATCGCCGCCACCGCAATCATTATTGATTACAGTACTATTGAACCCCAGGCCCAGTTTTCTCCCCGAAAAGGGGAGGGCGGCACAGAGTTGGTGTGCCTCGTGGTTTTTTTTCATGGAACAAGTGTGCCGTGGCCCAAAAAAGGTGGAGAAACACCCGCCCTGGGGCACATGCGCAGTAGCGCAAACCCGAGGACACAGGGAATCCTGGACGCAGAGACACAGGGACTTTATTATACTGTATAGGATGGCTTGAAAGGAAAGGAAACCGAAACCAGAAGCGCCTCCAACAAATCGACTGTGGAGGAGAACTTGATTGATAGCTGCCATAAAGCCAGAGGCACTCTTTTCTCTGAACCGGAGATTGACAGTCGCCTGCCTGCGTGTGTTGGTTGCCCAGTGGCACCTCTAGCTGACCACCGTTGGAAGCAGAGAGTCATAGAATCCTAGAGTTGGAAGAGACCCCAAGGGCCATCCAGTCCAACCCCCTGCCAAGCAGGAAACACCATCAAAGCATTCCTGGCATATGGCTGTCAAGCCTCTACTTAAAGACCTCCAAAGAAGGAGACTCCACCACACTCCTTGGCAGCAAATTCCACCGCCGAACAGCTCTTACTGTCAGGAAGTTCCTCCTAATCATAGAATCGTAGAGTTGGAAGAGACCACGAGGGCCATCCAGTCCAACCCCCTGCCGAGCAGGAAACACCATCCAAGCATTCTGGACATATGCCTGTCAAGCCTCTGCTTAAAGACCTCCCAAAGAAGGAGACTCCACCACACTCCTTGGCAGCAAATTCCACTGCCGAACAGCTCTGACTGTCAGGAAGTTCTTCCTAATGTTGAGGTGGAATCTTCTTTCTTGTAGCTTGAATCCGTTGCTCCGTGTCCGCTTCTCTGGAGCAGCAGAAAACAACATTTCTCCCTCCTCTATATGACATCCTTTTATATATTTGAACATGGCTATCATATCACCCCTTAACCTTCTCTTCTCCAGGCTAAACATACCCAGCTCCCTAAGCCGTTCCTCATTAGGCATCGTTTCCAGGCCTTTGACCATTTTGGTTGCCCTCCTCTGGACACGTTCCAGCTTGTCAGTATCCTTCTTGAACTGTGGTGCCCAGAACTGGACACAGTATTCCAGGTGAGGTCTGACCAGAGCAGAATACAGTGGTCCTATTCCTTCCCTAGATCTAGATGCTATACTCCTCTTGATGCAGCCCAGAATTGCATTGGCTTTTTGAGCTGCTGCATCACACTGCTGACTCATGTCAAGTTTGTGGTCAACCAAGACTCCTAGATCCTTTTCACATATACTGCTCTCAAGCCAGGTGTCTCCCATCCTGTATTTGTGCCTTTCATTTTTTTGGCCCAAGTGTAGTACTTTACATTTCTCCCTGTTAAAATTCATCTTCTTTGCTTTGGCCCAGTTGTCTAATCTGTTAAGAGTCAGGCTCTATGGATCCATTGGCCTGATCCAGCGGGGCCCCTGGTGGCTTCACCCGGCCCATTAGGCTCTCTCATCATTAGGGTGGGTCATAAAAAACTTTTTTTGGGAAAATGTTTCCTCCCTCGATCTTATATCAGGCGTATGGTATAAACATGGTGTTTCCTGCTTGGCAGGGGGTTAGACTGGATGGCCCTTGTGGTCTCTTCCAACTCTAGGATTCTATGATTAGGAAGAACTTCCTGACAGTAAGAGCTGTTCGGCAGTGGAATTTGCTGCCAAGGAGTGTGGTGGAGTCTCCTTCTTTGGAGGTCTTTAAGCAGAGGCTTGACAGGCATATGTCAAGAATGCTTTGATGGTGTTTCCTGCTCGGCAGGGGATTGGACTGGATGGCCCTTGTGGTCTCTTCCAACTCTAGGATTCTATGATTCTATGATTAGGAAGAACTTCCTGACAGTAAGAGCTGTTCGGCAGTGGGATTTGCTGCCAAGGAGTGTGGTGGAGTCTCCTTCTTGGGAGGTCTTTAAGCAGAGGCTTGACAGGCATATGCCAAGAATGCTTGGATGGTGTTTCCTGCTTGGCAGGGGGTTGGACTGGATGGCCCTTGTGGTCTCTTCCAGCTCTATGATTCTATGATTCTATGAACATAGTCAAATTTCAAATTTGGGACAAATCGGTTCATATTTAGACCCTGCTCCTACAGATGGAAATTTTGCCTCGCTACGAGCGATGAAAACGTAGAAATTTGACTCGTTTATTCTCGGTATGTTAAATTGTGAACTAATCAACGTAAATTTTAGGTTTTATGGAGAGCAATAAGAGTTGCATACTATTATTTTCTGCAATATTTATTTATTTAAGAGAAAACATGTTGATAATTGACATGAAAAACCAATGGTTTTGAACAAATTATATGGAACAATTAAGCAAACGGTGTGCTAAACAAGTAAACATAAATATTAAACAATAAAACACCACTCATACATATTATGTGTTGCATCAAAACATCGCATTATACTTAATTACTTAATTACTAATTACCAAAATAGAGGTTTAGTGTAAGGCATAAAAGCATATTTTTTAGCATATATGGTGTACAAGTACAATGTATAATATTGCATAAGGCATAATTTTATTAATTACACAAAACGTAAGCATTTAGTACAATTTATACCTAAGTAATTAAGTACCGTGTTTCTCATATTATAAGACATGTCTTATATATTTTTTTCCCCTCAAAAAACACACACCATGGCTTATTTTCAAGGGATGTCTTATTTTTTAATTAAGTATGGTATAGCAAACTACATTTATTCAGTCATAATTAAGTTTAATCTTGCACCAACCACGCATAAATATTGTACTTTTGCACCAAGCAAAAGCACACTGAGGGGGAGCAATTGCATGCAATTAAAGCGTGCACCAACCACGCATAAATATTGTACTTTTGCACCAAGCAAAAGCACACTGAGGGGGAGCAATTGCATGCAATTAAAGCGTGCACCAACCACGCATAAATATTGTACTTTTGCACCAAGCAAAAGCACACTGAGGGGGAGCAATTGCATGCAATTAAAGCGTGCACCAACCACGCATAAATATTGTACTTTTGCACCAAGCAAAAGCACACTGAGGGGGAGCAATTGCATGCAATTAAAGCGTGCACCAACCACGCATAAATATTGTACTTTTGCACCAAGCAAAAGCACACTGAGGGGGAGCAATTGCATGCAATTAAAGCGTGCACCAACCACGCATAAATATTGTACTTTTGCACCAAGCAAAAGCACACTGAGGGGGAGCAATTGCATGCAATTAAAGCGTGCACCAACCACGCATAAATATTGTACTTTTGCACCAAGCAAAAGCACACTGAGGGGGAGCAATTGCATGCAATTAAAGCGTGCACCAACCACGCATAAATATTGTACTTTTGCACCAAGCAAAAGCACACTGAGGGGGAGCAATTGCATGCAATTAAAGCGTGCACCAACCACGCATAAATATTGTACTTTTGCACCAAGCAAAAGCACACTGAGGGGGAGCAATTGCATGCAATTAAAGCGTGCACCAACCACGCATAAATATTGTACTTTTGCACCAAGCAAAAGCACACTGAGGGGGAGCAATTGCATGCAATTAAAGCGTGCACCAACCACGCATAAATATTGTACTTTTGCACCAAGCAAAAGCACACTGAGGGGGAGCAATTGCATGCAATTAAAGCGTGCACCAACCACGCATAAATATTGTACTTTTGCACCAAGCAAAAGCACACTGAGGGGGAGCAATTGCATGCAATTAAAGCGTGCACCAACCACGCATAAATATTGTACTTTTGCACCAAGCAAAAGCACACTGAGGGGGAGCAATTGCATGCAATTAAAGCGTGCACCAACCACGCATAAATATTGTACTTTTGCACCAAGCAAAAGCACACTGAGGGGGAGCAATTGCATGCAATTAAAGCGTGCACCAACCATGCATAAATATTGTACTTTTGCACCAAGCAAAAGCACACTGGGGGTGGTGGTGGTGGAGCAATTGCATGCAACCATGCATATATATTGTACAGTAAGCCAGCTGCCCGTGGCTTGCCAGTTGATCCAGTCCTCCCACCAGCGCTGTGTGTTTTTCTTCTTGGGACTTAGGTGAGCCCTTTGCATGTCTCTTATTGACCTTCCCCCCCACTTGCTGTTCTAAGAGGCTTTGGCTCTCGTGATTCAAGAGCTGGAAAGCTCAGATTTACCCCGTCGTCAGATTTAATTCCCACGATGCTAAGGAATCTGCAGTGTAAATTTGCACTGGGAAACCTGAGCTTGAGAATGCAGTCAAATTTCCCTGCCGAAAACCTGGGTGCCGGGGCTTACCGGGTAGCGCGCCTTGAGCTGCGGGTCCCGATCCTTTGTTCTTCGTGCGCCGCGGCTCCTGCCGGCTGCCGGGGCTTTGCGCGGCTTGAGCAGGGTCACGGCGCCGCGGGCTGAGGCTCTAGCCGGGTGCCTTTGATCTTCGCGCCGCGGCTCCTGCCGGCTTCCGCGGCTTTGCGCGGCTTGAGCTGCGGGTCCAGCAGGGTCCCGGCGCCGCGTGCTGAGGCGCTAGCCGGTTGCCAGGGCTTCGCACAGCGGACACCGAGGCTCCTGCTGCAGCTCTTGCCGTGCGTGCTGCAGCTCTCCCACTCGGACGGAGCTCCATGTGGCAGCGGCAGCCGGTTCCGAGGAGGCGTGCCTCCTTTTCTTCTTCTTTTGCACAGACCTGCTCCCACCACAACCCGGTACCGGTATGTCTTATTTCCGGGGTATGCCTTATATTTCGCCAGGTCTGGAAAATCCTGCCATGCCTTATTTTGTAGGGGTGTCTTAAAATATGAGAAACACGGGTATAATGTGATGTTTTGATGCAGCACATAATATGAGTGGTGTTTTATTGTCTAATGTTTATGTTTACTTGTTTAGTACCCCGTTTGCTTAATTGTTCCATATCATTGGTTCAAAACCATTGGTTTTTCATGTCAATTGTCAACATGTTAAATAAATAAATATTGCAGAAAATAAGAGTAGGCAACTATTCTTGCTCTACTTCAAACCAAAAATTTATGTTGATTAGTTCACAATTGAACATCCTGAGAATAAATGAGTCAAATTCCTACCTTTTCATCGCTCGTATCTGAGGCAAAATGTCAATCTGTAGGTAAAGGTAAAGGTCAAGGGACCCCTGACCATTAGGTCCAGTCGTGACCGACTCTGGGGTTGCGCGCTCATCTCGCATTATTGGCCGAGGGAGCCGGCGTACAGCTTCCAGGTCATGTGGCCAGCATGACAAAGCCGCTTCTGGCGAACCAGAGCAGCGCATGGAAACGCCGTTTACCTCCCCGCTGTAGCGGTTCCTATTTATCTACTTGCATTTTGACCTGCTTTCGAACTGCTAGGTTGGCAGGATCTGTAGGAGCAGGGTCTAAATATGAACCGATTTGTCCCAAAATTGAAATTTGACTATGTTTATACCATACGCCTGATATAAGATCGAGGGAGGAAACCTTTTCCAAAGTTTTTTAGGACCCACCCTACTCATCATGTCCCCACCCCCCCCCACCCCATCTCCCGGCAGGTGCAGCTATTGAAAGACCAGCTGTCGGCCGAAACCGCGGCCCGCGTTGAAGCCCAGGCCCGTGTCCGGCAGCTCCTGATGACCAACCGCCACCTCCTCCAGCACGTCTCCTCGCTGGTGAGGCAGCTCAAGGAGCTAGAGATCAAGGTACACCTGCGGCATCCAGGTGAGTAGCTTGGAGGGGGGGGGGTGTCTCCATGGAGGGTCACTCGAAGGGCCTCTCTCGGGCGCCCAGGGATGCCGCCCCTCATCCTCCCTCTCTCCGCATTATCCTCCTAACAACCCTGCCAGGTAGGTTTGGCTCCATGAAGCTGAAACGGCTTGTAAAGTCAGTTTGCACGCAGCACCAGAAGATACCCAATTATCGTCATTGCATAATTGCTATAAGGTGGTTGTATAACCTTAGAAAGCTATCTAGTCTGAGGGGGGCTGTGACTGCCATGCAGGGACCCTGCGCTTCTGAATTGGCCACGGCACGACAGGTGAAACTCGGGGAAATGAGAACATCATTGAAAAGTGCATTTATTTCAGGAATGCAACTTGTTGTTTTTTTTATTTTTATTTTTACAAAGGCTTTCTTTGGGACATTCCACAGTCATGAAACAAATAGTTGCGATAATATAAAAATCAACATCGCGATTACATTTCGTTAAATACATTCCATTTATTGTTGACCCGCCTAACGACAAATCGTAGAATCCTAGAGTTGGAAGAGACCCCAAGGGCCATCCAGTCCAACCCCCTGCCAAGCAGGAAACACCATCCAAGCATTCTTGACATATGCCTGTCAAGCCTCTGCTTAAAGACCTCCAAAGAAGGAGACTCCACCACACTCCTTGGCAGCAAATCCCACTGCCGAACAGCTCTTACTGTCAGGAAGTTCTTTCTAATGTTGAGGTGGAATCATAGAATCATAGAGAATCATAGAGTCATAGAGTTGGAAGAGACCCCAAGGGCCATCCAGTCCAACCCCCTGCCAAGCAGGAAACACCATCAAAGCATTCTTGACATATGCCTGTCAAGCCTCCGCTTAAAGACCTCCCAAAGAAGGAGACTCCACCACACTCCTTGGCAGCAAATCCCACTGCCGAACAGCTCTTACTGTCAGGAAGTTCTTTCTAATGTTTAGGTGGAATCATAGAATCATAGAGAATCATAGAGTCATAGAGTTGGAAGAGACCCCAAGGGCCATCCAGTCCAACCCCCTGCCGAGCAGGAAACACCATCAAAGCATTCCTGACAGATGCCTGTCAAGCCTCCGCTTAAAGACCTCCAAAGAAGGAGACTCCGCCCCACTCCTTGGCAGCAAATCCCACTGCCGAACAGCTCTGACTGTCAGGAAGTTCTTCCTAATGTTGAGGTGGAATCTTCTTTCTTGTAGTTTGAATCCATTGCTCCGTGTCCGCTTCTCTGGAGCAGCAGAAAACAATCTTTCTCCCTCCTCCATATGACATCCTTTCATATATTTGAACATGGCTATCATATCACCCCTTCACCTTCTCTTCTCCAGGCTAAACATACCCAGCTCCCTAAGCCGTTCCTCATAAGGCATCGTTTCCAGGCCTTTGACCATTTTGGTTGCCCTCTTCTGGACACGTTCCAGCTTGTCAGGATCCTTCTTGAACTGTGGTGCCCAGAACTGGACACAGTACTCCAGGTGAGGTCTGACCAGAGCAGAATACAGTGGTACTATTACTTCCCTTGATCTAGATGCTATACTCCTCTTGATGCAGCCCAGAATTGCATTGGCTTTTTGAGCTGCTGCATCACACTGTTGACTCATGTCAAGTTTGTGGTCTACCAGGACTCCTAGATCCTTTTCACATGTACTGCTCTCAAGCCAGGTGTCCCCCATCACTTGTTATTTTTTACTTTTATTTTTACAAATGCTTTCTTTTGGAAATTCCACAGGAATAAAACAAACAGTTACAATAATATGAAAATAAACATCGCCGTTACATTTCATTCAATACATTCCATTTATAACTGACCCGCCTATCGACAAATAATTACAATTACAACAAATAAAGGGTTGGCTTTGCATATATGCATCTATCTCATATATTGGTTTCACTTTTTAAGATGCATTACTGAAAGAAATGCACTTTTCGACGGTATTCTAATTTTCCGAGTTTCACTTGTACTGCAATGCAGTGCAGAATTAGAGTGACGGATGTGCTCCGTGGCTTGTGTGGCCCTGCGAGGTCTATCAAATGGCTTCATATCCTGATGGATAGATGGAGCCTCCAGCCGCAGAGGCAGTCTACCACTGAATACCAGATACTGGGGGCATAAAACAGGGCCAGGGCATATTGGCCTGCACCCACAGCTCGGGGGCTTCCAGGGTGGATTTGATTTAAATCAAACTGATTTAAATCACGATTTAAATCATGATTCAAATCACTAGTCAGTAAGGCTTGATTTAAATCATACTGTAGTTTTCTACATAAAGACTTTTTCTTGCTGGTATAACTTTAATATGCAAGTAGATGAAGATTTTTAGAATAACAACTTTTCATATTAGTTTTTTTATCCTCAGTTTAATAGGTTAATCTTTCATATTTGGACAACTTTTCTGTTGTACTTAGGAAGGAGAAAAATAATCATTACCTTAATAATAACAATTTAAATAGATTTATTCAACTGAAACAATGACATTTCAGCATATGTTATTTGCTTCAACAAACATCCATGTTTGTTAACTAATTTGGCTAAACAAAAACAAAATATATATATTTTAAGAAACTTAGACTGTCAGCCCAGCCTACACATGAAAAACTTAAATACTGTCCACTCCAAACAATCAGAAAAATATTGTTTCTATTCTATTCACTGAACTTCCTGAAACTTAGCACTGAAGGGGTTGATTCTGTATTCATAGGTTTGTAGAACAATAGGATTAAGGTCTTTTTCTCAACTCTGTTCATGTTATAACATTTTTGCTGTGAAGAAGAGGCTTGTGATCTCCGCTGAGTCAAATTCAGTTTTGAGAACTGCAAAAGTAAACCAAGCATCTGCGATAATATCTTGCAGGCAGAGAAACTGCCCAATAATCTTGCAAAAAACCTCTGGAGGAGCATGACATTGTGAATGGATTAATGGAATTTATTTAACCCCCAAATTAAACATATATAACCTTATTCTACATAATAAAAAAACTAATCTTTATTTCATGATGGAATAACCTTTGGATGGTAATATATTTTATTTAAAAGCATTTTATTTTAAAAAAAATCCGATTTAAATAATTTTTTTTGATTTAAATCAAAAAAATCTGATTTAAATTAAAAAATCGGATTTTTTTATTATTTTTTAAAAAAATAATAATTGATTTTTATCCACCCTGCTTTTAGTTGACCGTTCCCTGCCGAACCTGACCCTGGCGCAGTCGCTCTCCCTCAACTTAAAGAACCACTACAGCCTCGAAATCAACCTGCCGTCCGCCTCGACGCCCGCCAGCGCCCTGGGCAGCCCCGTGGCGCCGATGGGCGGCGCTTGTGAGCCTTACCTGAACCTGTCCGACCTGGAGAAGGGAAGCCAGCTGACCCAGTGGGCGGAGAGCGAGGAGCACCTGGCGGTCCTGGAGGGGCCCGGCGGCCTCCGCAGCGTCGAGGGGTCCGAGGCCGCAGACTGCGGGGCGCTCGGGGGAACGGGCCAGACGAAGAGCGGCAACCTGGCGCAGGAGGAGAGGTAAGGGGAGTCTGGGCACAGGGTTGCTTGTAATCGACCCACGCCTGGGCATAGGCGTAGGCAAGCGGGGGCAGGAGGGGGCAATCGCCCCCCCTAGAAGCAAAAGGCTGAGGGGCGCAGGCGCGGCAGCCCCAGGCTCCCACTCTCGGCGCGAAGCTCCAGAGGCGCACGGGAGCGTAAGCGGAGGAGCGCTAAGCGGGAGCGGGGAGCGTAAGCGGAGGAGGCAGCCACAGGCTCGCGTCCCCCGCGCACCTCTGGGGCTTCGCGCCGGGAGCGGGAGCCTGGGGCCGCCTCCTCGGAAGACCGGGGAGGTGCAGGCGGCGTAGCCCCGCCCACATTCCCACTGTGGCCCCTCCCCTCCCGCCCCTTGCCCCCCCTAATTTTTATCCTGGCCACGCCCCTGCGCCGGGAGCGGGAAGCCTGGGGCCGCCTCCTCGGAAGACCGGGGAGGCGCAGGCGGCGTAGCCCCGCCCACATCCCCACTGTGGCCCCTCCCCTCCCGCCCCTTGCCCCCGCCCCTTGCCCCCCCTAATTTTTATCCTGGCCACGCCCCTGCGCCTGGGCCCATGCAAGGCAAATTGCACCGCTTGCTTGCGAGCGCTGCGCGGGGGGAAAGGGGGCGGGCGGGCTGCGATACACGCAGGTTTATTCTGCGGTTTCACGGCTGTCGTGCCAGCGCAAGTGATTCGGCCGCACCCATTGGTCTGCTCTCCTCGAATCAGAACCGGAGGTACCTCCCAAGGGTCATCTCATCCAACGGTTCCCGGACACGAGGCCATCTAACGAATTTTGCGATAGGGTTGCGAATTTTTTCTCCCAATGCATTCCTATGGGATTCGACTTTTGGGGATTCGACTTTATGGGATTCAACTTTATGGGATTCAATTTTTTCCGGCTTACACATGGGCGTTCGGAGCGCGTTAAATTCGTAAGTAGAGGTACCACTGTATTGGTTTTGGGGTCCCTCCAGAGCAGCAGAAAGCAAGCTTCTTCCGTTCCACCTTCGGTAGGACAGCCCTAAATTCATATCTGAAGACAGCTATCCTTTCTCTTCCAACTCTATGATTCTATGATTCTATGATATTCCGCCCCCCCGCCCCCAGTCTCCTCTTCTCCGGGCTAAAAATTCCCCAGATCTGCCAACCGAAATTCCTCATCTAGGCCTTGATCAGCTTAGCCTCCCCTGCAGAACCGGCCTCACCGTGTTTCCCCAAAAATAAGAGATCTTATTTTTATTTTTCCTTAAAAAAAACCCCCACAGTGGCTTATTTCCAGGGGATGTCTTATTTTTTAATTACACATCCAGCCTCGCCTCTTCCTTGGCGCCCTCCAGAACTGCGCCTATCCCTAGGTCTTATTTTCGGGGTATGGCTTATATTGTGCAAATGCTTAGAAATCCTGCTACGGCTTATTTCATAGAATCCTAGAGTTGGAAGAGACCACAAGGGCCATCCAGTCCAACCCCCTGCCAAGCAGGAAACACCATAGAATCATAGAATCATAGAGTTGGAAGAGACCACGAGGGTCATCCAGTCCAACCCCCTGCCAAGCAGGAAACACCATAGAATCATAGAATCATAGAGTTGGAAGAGACCACAAGGGCCATCCAGTCCAACCCCCTGCCAAGCAGGAAACACCATAGAATCATAGAATCATAGAGTTGGAAGAGACCACAAGGGCCATCCAGTCCAACCCCCTGCCAAGCAGGAAACACCATAGAATCATAGAATCATAGAGTTGGAAGAGACCACGAGGGTCATCCAGTCCAACCCCCTGCCAAGCAGGAAACACCATAGAATCATAGAATCATAGAGTTGGAAGAGACCACGAGGGTCATCCAGTCCAACCCCCTGCCAAGCAGGAAACACCATAGAATCATAGAATCATAGAGTTGGAAGAGACCCCGAGGGTCATCCAGTCCAACCCCCTGCCAAGCAGGAAACACCATAGAATCATAGAATCATAGAGTTGGAAGAGACCACGAGGGCCATCCAGTCCAAACCCCTGCCAAGCAGGAAACACCATCAAAGCATTCCTGACAGATGGCTGTCGAGCCTCTGCTTAAAGACCTCCAAAGAAGGAGACTCCACCCCACTCCTGGGCAGCAAATCCCACTGCCGAACAGCTCTTACTGTCAGGAGTCGGTCATGACTGGACCTAATGGTCAGGGGTCCCTTTACCTTTTCCTTTAATTCCCATGTTAACCGGCATCCCTGCACGTCAGGCTGGAGTTAGAATCATAGAATCATATAATCCTAGAGTTGGAAGAGACCACAAGGGTCATCCAGTCCAACCCCCTGCCAAGCAGGAAACACCATCAAAGCATTCTTGACATATGCCTGTCAAGCCTCTGCTTCAAGACCTCCAAAGAAGGGAGACTCCACCCCACTCCTCGACAGCAAATTCCACTGCCGAACAGCTCTTACTGTCAGGAAGTTCTTCGCGACGTGCGCGCAACCGAAGAGACTCCGCGCCCCGAAGCGCAGCCTCTCTACCTTTCCCTTAAAGCGCCTGCCTGTATTAATACGATTGTAATCATCATTAGTTGGCTCCGTTCCCCTTGGGTAGCAAATTCCACTGCCGAACAGCTCTCACTGTCAGGAAGTTCTTCCTAATGTTTAGGTGGAATCTTCTTTCTTGAAGTTTGAATCCATTGCTCCGTGTCCGCTTCTCTGGAGCAGCAGAAAACAACCTTTCTCCCTCCTCCATATGACATCCTTTCATATATTTGAACATGGCTATCATATCACCCCTTCACCTTCTCTCCTCCAGGCTAAACATACCCAGCTCCCTAAGCCGTTCCTCATAAGGCATCGTTTCCAGGCCTTTGACCATTTTGGTTGCCCTCCTCTGGACACGTTCCAGCTTGTCAGTATCCTTCTTGAACTGTGGTGCCCAGAACTGGACACAGTACTCCAGGTGAGGTCTGACCAGAGCAGAATACAGTGGTCCTATTACTTCCCTAGATCTAGATGCTATACTCCTATTGATGCAGCCCAGAATTGCATTGGCTTTTTGAGCTGCTGCATCACACTGCTGACTCATGTCAGCTGGGTATGTTTAGCTTGGAGAAGAGAAGGTTAAGGGGTGATATGATAGCCATGTTCAAATATATGAAAGGATGTCATATAGAGGAGGGAGAAAGATTGTTTTCTGCTGCTCCAGAGAAGCGGACACGGAGCAATGGATTCAAACTACAAGAAAGAAGATTCCACCTCAACATTAGGAAGAACTTCCTGACAGTAAGAGCTGTTCGACAGTGGGATTTGCTACCAAGGAGTGTGGCGGAGTCTCCTTCTCTGGAGGTCTTTAAGCAGAGGCTCGACAGGCATATGTCAAGAATGCTTGGATGGTGTTTCCTGCTTGGCAGGGGGTTGGACTGGATGGCCCTCGGGGGTCTCTTCCAACTCTACGATTCTATGACCTTATACATGGGGGCGTCTTATACGCGGAGAAATACAGCGTATCATTTTTATCCCTGATTAAGCTTGCACACTGCCCCTTATCCGAAGATCGCAGGGCCGTTCACGACAGAATGTCATTTATTTGTAGAAGTATCTCTGCCCGAACATCAGGGCAGTGTGCCAAGTCACGAGAAGCCTCTGAAGGCCATCCATCCCTTCTCCATTTGACAGGCTGCAGCCCCACATCCCCAGGCTGAACCCACCCCCTCCAGGGGTGCGCAGGAGGTCCAGCAAAACCACCTCGCCCACCCTAGAAGCCGAGGCGGACACCACAGCAGTGACCACCAGCACCAGCACCTCTGGGCCCGGCCACGGCACGTCCACGCTCGCCAGCATCGCCGTCTTCTCCCTGGCCCCCTTGGAGTCTGAGCCCCGGACGCTGGCGAGAGGTCGCACTTGCGGCCGTGCCGAAAACCAGGTGCGGGCCGGGGAGGGGGGACAGGCCCCCCCAGCCAGAGGGACCTCGGGCCGAGCCGAGAAAGGCCCCGCCCGGGATCCGGAGGGCAGCTTGTCCGGCCGGCGTCCTTTCCTCTCCTCGGCCGGCAAGGAAACCTGCTTGCGCATCAGTCTCTCGGAGGACGAGCTGGACACCTCGGGGCCCTGCCTTGCCCGCGCATAATGCGCTCGGGGAGCAGGCCGTTGCCCGGCGCGGACCGTGGGGTTTAGAGGCGGCTTGTAGGGCGCTGTGGCGCCAGAGGTGGGGGAGTCTCCGAAATGGCCACCAGTTCCCGTATGAGCGGCGCCCAAGGAGCAAAAGTGGGAGACTTTGAGCCGGGAGCCATGTGCTCTCCGAAAGAAGGGTCTGCCGCCGTTGTCTTCCACACAAGCAGAAGCCTCGACAAACTGGGTGACCCGGGACGGAGGAACACCGAAGGACCTCGTGTCACCCCCCAGGGTCGGGGCCGGCGCCTCCACTCAGGCCAACTAGGCCATCGCCTAGAGCGCTGAAGTGGAGGGGGCGCTGAACAGCCCTCCGCCTGCAGGGCCGTCTCTGGGCCCGGGCTGGGGAAGGAGGACGACGCGCAAAGCCCCCCCCGCCAGCCGCGCTCCCACGCAAAGTCCCATAGGCGCGCGGGAGCGCGAGCCTAAGGCCACCTCGCTGCGCCTGTCCGCTGGGGAGCGGATTCAGGCCGCTATCCCGAGGCCCGCGCGCGCCTCCGGAGAGCGGCCTGAAGCCGCTCTTTAAGCTACAGCTGGCAGGCGCAGCGATGGCTTATTTTATAAAAATAAAAATAAAATAAAAAACAGTTGAGAGGCGCGGGGAGGTGGTCCCAGGCTCCCGCGCGCCTCCGGAGCTTTGCGATGGCTTATTTTATGGGTATGTCTTAAAATATGAGAACCTGGGTATATAAAAGGATGTCATAGAGAGGAGGGAGAAAGGTTTTCTGCTGCTCCAGAGAAGCGGACACGGAGCAATGGATTCAATGGATGTCATAGAGAGGAGGGACGCGCAAAGCTCCGGAGGCGCGCGGGAGCCTGGGACCACCTCCCCGCGCCTCTCAACTGTTTTTTATTTTATTTTTATTTTTTCTAATTTTTATTTCTAATTTCCTTTCTAATTTTTATTCCCCCCCCCCTAATTTTAATTTTCTATTTTTTCTATTTTTATTTATTTATTTGGGGGGGGGCGGGCGGGCGCCAGAAGGTGATCTCGCCTAGGTGATCTCGAGAGCCAGCGTGGTGTGAGAGCCGGTGTGGTGTAGTGGTTAAGAGCGATGGACTCATAATCTGGGGGACCGGGTTCGAGTCTCCGCTCCTCCCCATGCAGCTGCTGGGTGACCTTGGGCTAGTCCCGCTTCTCTGAAGTCTCTCAGCCTCACTCACCTCACAGAGTGTTTGTTGGGGGGGAGGACGGAAAAGGAGATTGTGAGCCCCTTCGAAACTCCCTCGGGGAGTGATAAAGCGGGATATCAAATCCAAACTTCTTCTTCTTCTTCTTCTAGGGCGCAAGAAACCCTAGCACCGTCCCTGCCCAGGGTGCAAGCGTCCGTAAACAAGCAGGACGTGCGAGGTCCTCGGTCTCCGTGCCCCGGGGAAAGAGCTCGGCCCCACTGGCTGAAATCTAGGCTGTATGCCACAGATTGTCCCCCTAAGCCAGGGGTCTGCAACCTGCGGCTCCGGAGCCGCATGTGGCTCTTTCACACCTTTGCTGCCGCTCCGGAGCGGATACGAGGGGAGGAGGCGTCCGAGCCATGCGCCATGCGCCCGAGCCATGCGGCGGCGGCGCCCGCCACGCCCGCCAGACACTCGCGCGGTGCCCGCCGCCGCCGGAGCACACAGCTGCTGCGGCGGCGCGCCGTGCGCCCCGCGCGGCGCCCGCCGGAGTCCACAACTCCGCCGTGCGCTGTGCGAAAAGGACGCAAGGTGACGTTAGCAGCCCGGGGAGCGTGGTCGGCCCCCTCCCTGCATCAGCCCCTCCCCGCCGCATTTCCGCAGCCAATAGGCTCGCGGGGGCGGGGCCTGGGGCGGAGTTATTTATTTTTTTAAACAGGCGCGCTTCTTCCCGCCCAGCAGCAGAAAAGGCTTGCGGGCTCGGAGCGCATGTTTGCTGCTGCGGCTCCTGCCGGCCAATAGGCTCACGGGGGCGGGGCCTGGGGCGGAGTTTTTTTTTGTTTTTTTTTAAACGGGCGCGCTTCTTCCCGCCGGCCTGGTCAGGAGCTTGAGGTCGATGTATTAATCAATGGCTTGATTCAATACGAGGAATTTTTTTATAAGTTCACTTGATGGGAGCGACACACATGAAACCAATCCGGGTGTCCTCATAAGGGAGCCAGAGTTTTGCCCATTCCCAGTAATCAAGGCAGCCCAAACTCCAAAGTTATTTTTATAATGACGAGGATGACATTGGGCCCTCGTTATTAATTATTATTTACATCAGGCACTGCTTATGATTTATGGTACACTGGGGCCCTGATTAATTCTCTATGGCATCTTGGGGGCATTGATTATTGGGCATAGCAAATTTCGCCCTCTGATTTCCAATTACGTCCCTGTTTTGCAGCTCCCAGATTATTTGTTTTCCTTCGGAAACGGGTCCAAGTGGCTCTTTTTGTCTTAAAGGTTGCAGACCCTTGCCCTAAACCAAGAAAAGCTGCTTTCAGTTTTTTTGGGGGGGCAAAAGAGGTAGGGAGAGGGAGGTTGTGGGTGGCCTTAGCGTTCAGCGTTGTGAGGCAAGCTCAGCCCCCGAGCAGGGTGGGGGGGTGGTTATCCCCGGCATCATGGCGACTTCCAGAATTCTCCCCTGGGATGAGAGGGACGCACACAGGTGAGATTTGCCCTGTGCCTCGCTCGACGAAATTAATTCGTTCCACGGGTCTTTTCTTACAACGGAAAATTCGTCTAGCGAATCCCATAGGAACGCATTGCATTTTTTTCGAATTTTTTGCCCATTGGAACGCATTGATTGAATTTCAATGCATTCCTTTTTTAAAAAAAATATACTTTATTAATCTTTTAAACATTAACAAATCCTTAAATCATATGTCTCATACATGTCAGATCCATTCACACAAAACATAAAATTTAACTAAATTATATAAATCATATAACCTTATAACTCATACATATCTAATCCATTCATTCAAACATAAAGATTCAATAACTCAAAATAAATCTTATCAATCATATCCAACATTGAAAGAAAATTCAAACAAAAAGAGCAAAACAGCGAATCCACAACATAAGAGTAAAAAGGTAAGTAAAAAGGCAGATAAAAAAGAAAAAAGAAAGAAAAAGGAAAATTTCTTCCTACTTTTTACCACACGCTTCCCTTTGTCTGATCACTTTTCCTGCTATTTCTCTTTCCTTCCTTTATTAATTTTTTCTACTGTCTGGTCTTTTTCCCTCTCCTTTTATATCTCTATTCTAGACACGTCACTATATTGTTTTCTATACTCTCCTTTTCCAGATAATTTTGTACATATTTCCATTCTTCTATTATTTCAATGCATTCCTGTGGGAAACCGCGATTCGCTAGACGGATTTTCCGTAAAACGCATTCGTCCAGCGAGGCGAGCTCCGCTCGAAAAAAAAACCTTTCGTTAAGCGGAAATTTCGTTAAGCAGGGCGTTCGTTAAGCGAGGCGCCGCTGTATTTTGAAGCCGCTTGGTATTGGAAGCCCAGCCCCCGTCCTGGTTGAGAGGGTCAACGGGACGCCCCGTGGGAACCATCTTGGCTGCCATTTCCAGACCAGGCGTCGGCTCTTAGGCCAGAGAGGGGCTGTCATGGCACCCTCCAAAGGCTTGACTTCTAACCTCCTGGAAGGGGGGGAGGGTGCTGAAGGTGCAGAAAGTTTGCACCCTTTGCTGAATGGAGACCCACCCTTCAGACCCCCCACCCACAAGTCCCCCCCCCAGCAGACCACCCCTTCCTTCAACAGGAGTTCAGTGGCACAGGAGCTCTTTTCGGTTCTATTTTATGCCGAGGCCATAGCTGCCAAGTACCCCGTTTTCCCCGGGAAACCCCCGTTTTTACTTACCTTTTCCCGGCGGCCCCCCGTATCACTTTGTCCCCCGTTTTTCTCCGTTATTTTCTCCTGCCATTGTTTTTTTCTCTGATTTGCCCTTCTACGGGCACCAAAAATGCCCGCCGCCGGCTTCAAAAGTAGCTTCTACGCATGACCGGGAGTGCATAGACACGACGTCCGGTGTCGCCCCGCCCATCTACGGGCACAAAAAATGGCCGCCGCCGGAAGTCGCGCCGGCGCACTTCCGGTCGTGTGTAGAAGCTCCTTTCGAAGCCGCCGGCGGCCATTTTCGGTGCCCATAGAAGGGCAAAGCGACGCCGGCGCAACTTCCGGTGTCACACGGCTGCCGGTCCCGGATTCTGCAGTCCGGGACTTGGAAGGTAAGGTGCAAGAGAGGATGGGACCCGTAATGTTTGGTCCCAGAGAGAGCGAGAGTAGAGGAGGGTCGGGAGTAGGTTGCTGAAAGGATGGATTTGAGAGGAGGGGGGGGTTAAATTATAGCATCTAGATCTAGGGAAGTAATAGGACCACTGTATTCTGCTCTGGTCAGACCTCACCTGGAGTACTGTGTCCAGTTCTGGGCACCACAGTTCAAGAAGGATCCTGACAAGCTGGAACGTGTCCAGAAGAGGGCAACCAAAATGGTCAAAGGCCTGGAAACGATGCCTTATGAGGAACGGCTTAGGGAGCTGGGTATGTTTAGCCTGGAGAAGAGAAGGTTAAGGGGTGATATGATAGCCATGTTCAAATATATGAAAGGATGTCATATGGAGGAGGGAGAAAGGTTGTTTTCTGCTGCTCCAGAGAAGCGGACACGGAGCAATGCATTCAAACTTCAAGAAAGAAGATTCCACCTAACTTCCTGACAGTAAGAGCTGTTCGACAGTGGGATTTGCTGCCAAGGAGTGTGGTGGAGTCTCCTTCTTTGGAGGTCTTTAAGCAGAGGCTTGACAGCCATCTGTCAGGAATGCTTTGATGGTGTTTCCTGCTTGGCAGGGGGTTGGACTGGATGGCCCTTGGGGTCTCTTCCAACTCTATGATTCTATGATTCTATGTTTAGCATGGAGAAGAGAAGGTTAAGGGGGGATATGATAGCCATGTTCAAATATATGAAAGGATATCATATAGAGGAGGGAGAAAGGTTGTTTTCTGCTGCTCCAGAGAAGCGGACACGGAGCAATGGATTCAAACTTCAGGAAAGAAGATTCCACCTAACTTCCTGACAGTAAGAGCTGTTCGACAGTGGGATTTGCTGCCAAGGAGTGTGGTGGAGTCTCCTCCTTTGGAGGTCTTGAAGCAGAGGCTTGACAGGCATATGTCAAGAATGCTTTGATGGTGTTTCCTGCTTGGCAGGGGGTTGGACTGGATGGCCCTTGTGGTCTCTTCCAACTCTACGATTCTATGATTCTATGAACTTCCTGACACTAAGAGCTGTTCGACAGCGGGATTTGCTGCCAAGGAGTGTGGTGGAGTCTCCTCCTTTGGAGGTCTTGAAGCAGAGGCTTGACAGGCATATGTCAAGAACGCTTTGGTGGTGTTTCCTCCTTGGCAGGGGGATGGACTGGATGGCCCTCCTAGTCTCTTCCAACGCTATGATTCTATGATTCTAATAGTATAACCACCTAAACATTAGGAAGAACTTCCTGACAGTAAGAGCTGTTCGGCAGTGGAATTTGCTGCCAAGGAGTGTGGTGGAGTCTCCTCCTTTGGAGGTCTTGAAGCAGAGGCTTGACAGGCACATGTCAAGAAGGCTTTGATGGTGTTTCCTGCTCGGCAGGGGGTTGGACCGGATGGCCCCTGGGGTCTCTTCCAACTCTACGATTCTATATCAGGGGCATTTTCCTGCCACCTTCAGGACCCTCGACGCTGCCACCCGCTAGTGAACAAAGGCAGTTTGCCATTCTCGCTCCTTTGCACGAGGGCCTTACAGAAAGGCTGGCTCGCACGAGCAGAGGAGCCCTCTTTCGAAAGGGATCTGGAAAGGAAAGGAAACGGTGGGCGGAACGCCTTGTGGGCTTTTATCCCAGGGTGCCGTTCAAAGGGTGGGTCCCTTAGTTGGGGGGGGGGATCCTGAGGCGAGGGGTATGTAGTGCGAGGGGGCCAAAGGCACAGTTACACGAGGCAGGTTAGGAATGTGTTTAGAAAGTTGATTTGGGGTGAAGGGGTGGTAGCAATTCAGGGGAGAGAGAGAGAATGGCCTTCAGAGTAGGGTGGGTCACTCCTTGGCAGCAAATCCCACCGCCGAACCGCTCTTACTGTCAGGAAGTTCTTCCTAATGTTGAGGTGGTTATACTATTAGAATCATAGAATCATAGAGTTGGAAGAGACCCCAAGGGCCATCCAGTCCAACCCCCTGCCAAGCAGGAAACACCATCAAAGCATTCTTGACATATGCCTGTCAAGCCTCTGCTTAAAGACCTCCAAAGGAGGAGACTCCACCACACTCCTTGGCAGCAAATCCCACTGCCGAACAGCTCTTACTGTCAGGAAGTTCTTCCTAATGTTGAGGTGGAATCTTCTTTCTTGAAGTTTGAATCCATTGCTCCGTGTCCGCTTCTCTGGAGCAGCAATGAGTAGGGTGGGTCCTAAAAAACTTTTTTTTTTTTTGGAAAAGGTTTCCTCCCTCCATCTTCTATCAGGCGTACGGTATAAACATAGTCCAGTTTCAAATTGGGGACAGATCGGTTCGTATCTAGACCCTGCTCCTACAGATGGAAATTTTTGCCTCGCTGCGAGCGATGAAAACGTAGGAATTGGACTCGTTTATTCTCGGTATGTTAAATTGAGAACTAATCAACATACATTTTAGGTTTGATGTAGAGCCATAATAGTTGGATACTATTATTTTCGGCAATATTTATTTATTTAAGATCAAACATGTTGATAATTTACATGAAAAACCAATGGTTTTGAACAAATTATATGGAACAATTAAGCAAACGGTGTACTAAACAAGTGAACATAAACATTAAACAAGAAAACACCACTCATATTATGTGTTGCATCCAAACGTCACGTTATACTTAATTACTTAGGTATAAATTGTACTAAATGCTTACGTTTTGTGTAATTAATAAAACTATGCCTTATATGCAATATTATACATTGTACTTGTACACCATATATGCTAAAAATATGCTTTTATGCCTTACACTAAACCTCTATTTTGGTAATCAGTAATTAATTAATTACTTAGGTATAAATTGTACTAAATGCTTACGTTTTGTGTAATTAATAAAACTATGCCTTATATGCAATATTATACATTGTACTTGTACACCATATATGCTAAAAATATGCTTTTATGCCTTACACTAAACCTCTATTTTGGTAATCAGTAATTAATTAATTACTTAGGTATAAATTGTACTAAATGCTTACGTTTTGTGTAATTAATAAAATTATGCCTTATATGCAATATTATACATTGTACTTGTACACCATATATGCTAAAAAATATGCTTTTATGCCTTACACTAAACCTCTATTTTGGTAATTAGTAATTAATTAATTACTTAGGTATAAATTGTACTAAATGCTTACGTTTTGTGTAATTAATAAAATTATGCCTTATGCAATATTATACATTGTACTTGTACACCATATATGCTAAAAATAGGCTTTTATGCCTTACACTAAACCTCTATTTTGGTAATTAGTAATTAAGTATAATGCGATGTTTGGATGCAACACATAATATGAGGGGTGTTTTATTGATTAATATTTGTGTTTAACATACTGAGAATAAATGAGTCCAATTCCTATGTTTTCATCACTCGTAGCGAGGCAAATTTTCCATCTGTAGGAGCAGGGTCTAAATATTAACCGATTTGTCCCCAATTTGAAATTGGACTATGTTTATACCATACGCCTGATATAAGATCGAGGGAGGAAGCATTTTCCCAAAAAAGTTTTTTATGACCCACCCTCATGTTTAAAGCAATAGGAATGTGAAACTACTGGTAAAAAGAAATAGCACTGATTGTATATACATTCGACAAAGGGAAAAAGTATGCTGGCGGATAATAATTTGTATTATTATAATTTGTTACTCTTTTTGTCCTTTTTTCTGTTTTGTGTTGTGTGTTTTTCCCCCCTTTCCCCTACCTTTCTCCTTTTTTGTTGAGAAAGGAGGGTTGAAAATGCGGACTGGAAAGTGTAAAAATGTAAAATTGTAAACGTTTGTGTTCTGATGAAGGAAAAATAAATAAATATTACTTTAAAAACAACAACAACAACAAGGTGGGAGGAGAAGAAGGTGTCCCCCTCTCGCTTTCTTTTATCATCTGTAGGAGCCTCTGAGCCAAAAAAAACCACACAGTTTCCCATTCTCTCAAAGCTCTTTCCAAGTTAGCACAGAGTATGGAAACCCAGGGGTTAAAAAAAGCAAACCACCTGTTTGAAATAATCAGGATTTTTTAAATATATATAAAACTACAGAATAAACATGAGTCAGCAGTGTGATGCAGCAGCTCAAAAAGCCAATGCAATTCTGGGCTGCATCAATAGGAGTATAGCATCTAGATCAAGGGAAGGAATAGGACCACTGTATTCTGTTCCGGTCCGACCTCACCTGGAGTACTGTGTCCAGTTCTGGGCACCACAGTTCAAGAAGGATCCTGACAAGCTGGAACATGTCCAGAAGAGGGCAACTCCACCACACTCCTTGGCAGCAAAGAAGGAGACTCCACCACACTCCTTGGCAGCAAATCCCACTGCCGAACAGCTCTTACTGTCAGGAAGTTCTTCCTAATGTTGAGGTGGAATCTTCTTTCTTGTAGTTTGGATCCATTGCTCCGTGTCCGCTTCTCCGGAGCAGCAGAAAACAATCTTTCTCCCTCCTCCATATGACACCCTTTCGTATATTTGAATATGGCTATCATATCACCCCTTAGCCTTCTCCTCTCCAGGCTAAACATACCCAGCTCCCTAAGCCGTTCCTCATAAGGGTTGGGAGCGGTGGCTAATACCCCAGAGGACAGGATCCCACTTCAAAATGACCTTCACAGATTAGACAACTGGGCCAAAGTAAACAAGGTGAATTTGAACAAGGAGAAATGTAAAGTACTACACTTGGGCAGAAAAAACGAAAGGCACAAATACAGGATGGGAGACACCGGGCTTGAGAGCAGTACATGTGAAAAGGACCTAGGAGTCTTGGTAGACCACAAACTTGACCTGAGTCAGCAGTGTGATCCAGCAGCTCAAAAAGCCAATGCAATTATGGGCTGCATCAATAGGAGTATAGCATCTAGATCAAGGGAAGTAATAGGACCACTGTATTCCGCTCTGGTCAGACCTCACCTGGAGTACTGTGTCCAGTTCTGGGCACCACAGTTCAAGAAGGATACTGACCAGCTGGAACGTGTCCAGAAGAGGGCAACCAAAATGGTCAAAGGCCTGGAAACGATGCCTTATGAGGAACGGCTTAGGGAGCTGGGTATGTTTAGCCTGGAGAAGAGAAGGTTAAGGGGGGATATGATAGCCATGTTCAAATATATGAAAGGATGTCATATAGAGGAGGGAGAAAGGTTGTTTTCTGCTGCTCCAGAGAAGCGGACACGGAGCAATGGATTCAAACTTCAAGAAAGAAGATTCCACCTCAACATTAGGAAGAACTTCCTGACAGTCAGAGCTGTTCGGCAGTGGGATTTGCTACCAAGGAGTGTGGTGGAGTCTCCTTCTTTGGAGGTCTTGAAGCAGAGGCTTGACAGGCATATGTCAAGAATGCTTGGATGGTGTTCCCTGCTTGGCAGGGGGTTGGACTGGATGGCCCTTGTGGTCTCTTCCAACTCTACGATTCTATGATTAGGAAGAACTTCCTGACAGTAAGAGCTGTGCGGCAGTGGGATTTGCTGCCAAGGAGTGGGGTGGAGTCTCCTTTTTTGGAGGTCTTTAAGCAGAGGCTTGACAGCCATATTTCAAGAGTGCTTTGATGGTGTTTCCTGCTTGGCAGGGGGTTGGACTGGATGACCCTCGGGGTCTCTTCCAACTCTAGGATTCTATCATTCTGTGACTCTCTTTTGCAACCTCGGAGTTGCGGTCCAGGACGCCTGGAGGCTACCAGGTTAAGAAAGACTAATTTAGGGTGTATCTTCAGGTCTCCTCCCCGCAAAATCTTTGTTCTTTGTGGTTTACATCTCCTTGCTTCCCAGCCGAGCTCCACTCGAAAGAAAAAATCCGGAACAACCCGCAGGGGAGGTTGCAGAGGCATGTGCAGAGTGCCAACTCGAACGATCTGCCCCAGGTTTCCCGTCGGGGCCAAATGCTGGGCCCCAGAGATTTGAGTCGGGGGGCTTTTCTTGGGGGTGGGGGGGAGGGAGAGAAATTTAAAGCCTACTTGAGAGCTTTTATTTCCAAGTGTCATCCTGTAAATTGTTGTCAAAGACTTCGAGAGAGAGAGGGAAAGTTTGAATTGATTGTGTAAAGCACGGGTGTCAAACACAAGGCCCGGGGGCCAAATCCGGCCCGCCAGACCTCGTCATGTGGCCCGCCGAGCGCCCCAGCCAGCGGGACCCAGCAGTGGGACCTTGCTGCTGAAGCGCCACGCCAACAAAGCGCCGACAAAAAGCTGGGGCCGGGGAAATGCTTTTTGCCCCTGGGTCCCTTCGCGCTCTTTTCTGGTGCTGAATCAAGGCGGCGACCCCCCCCCTTCCCTTTCTTTCTTCCTCTCTCTCGTTCTTATTCTTTCTTTCCCTCTCCTTCCTTCCTTCTTTATCTCTGTCTTCTCTCCCTCTTTCTTTCCTTCTTTCCTACTCTTCTTTCTCTCACCTCTTTCCTTCCTCTCTCCCTCCTGCTCCCTCTTTCCTTCCTCTCTCCCTCCTGCTCCCTCTTTCCTTCCTCTCTCCCTCCTGCTCCTTCCTTCCTTCCTTCTTTCCTTCCTTCCTTCCTTCCTTCCTTCCTTCCTTCCTTTCGTCCTTCCCAACTTTCTTCCTCTCCCTCATTCTTATTCTTTCTTTCCCTCTACTTCCTTCCTTCTTTCTCCCTTTCCGTCTTCTCTCCCTCTTTCTTTTTCTTTCCTTCTTTATTCCCTTCCTTATTTCCTACTCTTCTTTCTCTCCCCTCTTTCCTTCCTTCCTTCTTCTCTCCCTCCCACTCCCTCCTTCCTTCCTTCCTTCCTTCCTTCCTTCCTTCCTTCCTTCCTTCCTTCCTTCCTTCCTTCCTTCCTCCCTCTCCCTCTCCCTCTCCTCAGAAACATAGGATGCTGCTTTATACTTCTGGCCCTTAAACCCTGGAACCAGGAGAGCAGCTTCAGTGAGTCAACCTCAGCCAGTCCCTTTGGTGAAGGGTGGTGGCTCACTGGCGGAACATCTGTCCTGCATGCAGAAGGACCCCAGCATCTCCAGGTACTAGTAGCTCTGCAAAGGTCCTGCATGAAACCCTAGCGAGCCTCCACCACCCAGTGCAGTTACCAAAAATCATTTTTCAATAAATTGTACAATAATTGTACATTTGAATATCTACTTGCCATTATTCTGACTATGTTTCTGCTTTCAGAGCTAGTTATTACTTACATTATTACAAAAAACAGTAATAATTGAATGCAGTGACAATAATTTATGAGAATAAAGAGTGGACACATAGTCCTACAGATACAACCGGCCCTTTGAGGGTGACCAAACTGCTGATGCGGCCCCCGATGAATTTGAGTTTGACACCCCTGGTGTAAAGCGTTCAATGTTGTTGGGACCGCGAGTATAATTACAGATTTCTTTCTCCTTACAATTTTGTCAGAGTGGTCTTTTTGGTACTCACACTTCCCTGGCAAGGGCGAGGAGGGAGGTGGTTTTGGCCTGTTTTCCACCTGTATATCTAACAGAGATGGATTCTTCAGCTTAACAAGTCCCACTGACATTTTAAGTTTCCTCTCCTGGGGGTGGAGGGGGGGGTCACTTTCGTTCCTGGTGAATTAATTTCTCAAAAAAAAACAAAAACAAAGCAAAACCCATGTTCTGTCATTCGTCATCCAATGCATCCCCCCCGGCATAAAATCGAGTTGGAGTGTTTCTTCATCTTCCCAATTTTATTTTATTACATCATAATCATCATAATTTATTCTTGATACCCCGCCCATCTGGCCGGGTTCCCCCAGCCACTCTGGGCGGCTTCCAACAAAATACAGAAATCAAACATTAAAAGCTTCCCTAAACAGGGCTGCCTTGAGATGCCGTCTAAAGCATAGCTGACAAGTAGCCCGTTTTCCCCGGGGAAACCCTTCGTTTTTACTTACCTTTTCCCGGTGTCCCCCCCCCCGTATCACTTCGTCTCCCGTTCTTCTCCGTTATTTTCTCCTGCCGGCGGCCATTTTTTCCCTTTTCCGATTTGCCCTTCTATGGGCACGAAAACGGCCGCCGCCAGCTTCAAAAGTCGCACCTACGCAGGTCCGGAAGTGCATAGACGTGACTTCCGGCGGCGGCCATTTTTGGTGCCCATAGATGGGCGGAGCGACACCGGAAGTTGCGCCGGCGCACTTCCTGACGTGCGTACAAGCGACTTTGGAAGCCGCCGGCGGCCATTTTGGGTGCCCATCGAAGGGCAAAGCGACACCGGAAGTTACGTCGACGCGACTTCTGGCGTCACACGGCTGCCGGTCCTGGATTCTGCAGTCCGGAACTTGGAAGGTAAGGTCTAAAAGTCTGGTAATTGTTGTTCTCTTTGACCTCTGGTGGGAGGGCGTTCCACAGGGCGGGCGCCACCACCGAGAAGGCCCTCCGCCTGGTTCTCTGTAACTTGGCTTCTCGCAACGAGGGAACCGCCAGAAGGCCCTCGGCGCTGGACCTCAGTGTCCGGGCAGAACGATGGGGGTGGAGACGCTCCTTCAGTACTTCCTGACAGTAAGAGCTGTTCGGCAGTGGGATTTGCTGCCAAGGAGTGTGGTGGAGTCTCCTTCTTTGGAGGTCTTTAACGATGGGGGTGGAGACGCTCCTTCAGGTATACCGGACCGAGGCCGTTTAGGGCTTTAAAGGTCAGCGCCAACACTTTGAATTGTGCTCAGAGAGCCAATGTAGGTCTTTCAAGACCGGTGTGATGTGGCCGCTCCCAGTCACCAGTCTAGCTGCCGCATTCTGGATTAGTTGCAGTTTCCGGGTCACCTTCAAAGGTAGCCCCACGTAGAGCGCATTGCAGTAGTCCAAGCGGGAGATAACTAGAGCATGCACCACTCTGGCTAGACAGTCTGCAGGCAGGTAGGGTCTCATCCTGCGTCCCAGATAGAGCTGCCCTGGACACAGAATTGACCTGCGCCTCCATGGACAGCTGTGAGTCCAGAATGACTCCCAGGCTGCGCACCTGGTCCTTCAGGGGCACAGTTACCCCGTTCAGGACCAGGGAACCCTCCCCACCTGCCCGCCTCCTGCCCCCCACGAACAGTACTTCTGTCTTGTCAGGATTCAACCTCAATCTGTTAGCCGCCATCCATCCTCCAACATATATGCCCTACCTTTCCCCTCCGGGGAGCTCAAGGGGGCTCACATGGTTCTCTCCCCCCCCCTCAATTAATCCACACGACTACGCTGTGATGAAAGGCAGCGACCGGCCCTGAAGGTCAACCAAGTGGGCTACATGACCGAGTCGAGATTCGAACCCTGGTCTCCTATTCCAACATGCCCTAACCACTACACCAGAACAGCGCTCATGCTGCCTTGGAGCCTACATGATTGTACAGACTGAGTCTGGTGTCCAAAGAACACTTTAAAAACATCAGCTCAAAACACTTTAAAAACATCAGCTCAAAACACTTTAAAAACATCAGCTCAAAACACTTTAAAAACATCAGCTCAAAACACTTTAAAAAACAAACGATTTCATGCAGAATATTCTACGAGGGATACTGAAAATACATTAAGCCAGCCTAATGCTTCAGGTTCAGCAATGCTTGGGGGGGGGGGCTTTAAAAAGTCTTCTTTTAGAAAATGGTGCAAGCCAAAGATAAGCACACTTCAAAAAAGCAAGAATGCTGTATGACCTCCTCCTAGATTGGAATACCAAGGATGAAGCAACTAAAGAGTGCATGATCAAATGGGCAGTAGATCTAGGCCAGTGGTTCCCAACAGGTGCTCCGGGGACCCCCCAGGGGTCCGCGAGCAATGCCAGAGGGGTCCGCAAGATGCTATTAGAATAAAAAATATATTAAATCTATTTCGTATGATAACAGATTTTTTTTTGTTTTGGCCGCTTCTTGCATGAGCAGAGTCTAGCGCAAAACTAGAATTAGATAGAGGCCGTAGTTCCGCTGTATGCCGCTAGGTGGCGCTTTACAAACACTCCTGTTTTGCAAAGAGGCAGCGCGCGCATTCGACTAGCGCTCACCTCCCCAAGATGCTTTGCGCGCGTCGGCTTCATTGGTGCGCTACTGCGCAGGTACCCTGTCTTCTCCATTCCCCTCCCTCCTCCCTGGCGTGCGCTGCCTCTTTGCAAAACAGTAGTGTTTGTCAACAAGAAACTTGGAGATAAGGCAATGAAAAAGATCCTTCCATTTGCAACCACATATCGGTGTGAGCCTGTTGTCTTTGTCCATGGAGTTTGCCGGAAGAAATATCAACAACCTCAGATATGCAGATGACACAACCTTGATGGCAGAAAGCGAGGAGGAATTAAAGAACCTTTTAATGAGGGTGAAAGAGGAGAGCGCAAAATATGGTCTGAAGCTCAACATCAAAAAAACCAAGATCATGGCCACTGGTCCCATCACCTCCTGGCAAATAGAAGGGGAAGAAATGGAGGCAGTGAGAGATTTCACCTTCTTGGGCTCCTTGATCACTGCAGATGGTGACAGCAGTCACGAAATTAAAAGACACCTGCTTCTTGGGAGAAAAGCAATGACAAACCTAGACAGCATCTTAAAAAGCAGAGACATCACTTTGCCGACAAAGGTCCGTATAGTTAACGCTATGGTTTTCCCAGTAGTGATGTATGGAAGTGAGAGCTGGACCATAAAGAAGGCTGATCGTCGAAGAATTGATGCTTTTGAATTATGGTGCTGGAGGAGACTCTTGAGAGTCCCATGGACTGCAAGAAGATCAAACCTCTCCATTCTTAAGGAAATCAGCCCTGAGTGCTCCCTGGAAGGACAGATCATGAAGCTCAGGCTCCAATACTTTGGCCACCTCATGAGAAGAGAAGAATCCTTGGAAAAGACCCTGATGTTGGGAAAGATTGAGGGCACTAGGAGAAGGGGACTCCCTGGAAAAGACCCTGATGTTGGGAAAGATGGAGGGCACAAGGAGAAGGGGACTCCCTGGAAAAGACCCTGATGTTGGGAAAGATTGAGAGCACTAGGAGAAGGGGACGACAGAGGACAAGATGGTTGGACAGTGTTCTCGAAGCTACGAACATGAGTTTGACCAAACTGCGGGAGGCAGTGCAAGACAGGAGTGCCTGGCGTGCTATGGTCCATGGGGTCACGAAGAGTCGGACACGACTAAACGACTAAACAACAACAACATCGGTGTGAGCAAGCATTTTCTTCCATGTGTTTCATGAAAAACAAATATAGGAATCGGCTCGACATGCGGTCGGATTTCAGAGTGAAAGTTTCAGGTTTGGAACCTAATATTTCAGAAATAATGGACTCAAGGGACCGATTTAACTCATCTCATTAAGAACTGAAAATTAAAACTCACTGTATACTGATGGTTACAGGTAGGTAGCTGTGTTGGTCTGGATCGAAGTAAAATAAAAAAAATTCCTTCAGTAGCACCTTAAAGACCAACTCAGTTTTTATTTTGGTATGAGCTTTCGTGTGCATGCGCACTTCTTCAGATATACTGATGGAGTACTCTGTTGCAACTGTAAAAAACGTATCAATATAAAATATAAAAAGACTCTTAATTTGGCTCTCACTTTTTAATTTTAGGATTAGGAATTAATGGGGGTCCTTGTCACAATAGCGGCTCGATGAGGGGTCCTCGAGAAAATTCTGTTGGGAACCCCTGATCTAGGCTATAATATTAGTATTGATCAATGGCAAAACGTATGGAAAAATCAAATCAGATTTACAGCCTGCACTCTTTTAAAAGAAAACATCATGAAGAGGATGTTTAGATGGCATCTTACGCCGGTTAAGTTAGCAAAAATCAACAAGTCGAACAATAAAAAATGCTGGAAGTGTAACATCAAAGAAGGGGACTTCTACCACATGTGGTGGCTCTGTGCTAAGGTCAAGATCTATTGGGAGCAAATATATAATGAACTAGTGTATTTCAGCCCGTTCAATAACGGGCTCTAGAACATCCTGGGGTTCGGAGAAGCGCTTGCGCAGCGCTTCTCCGAACCCTGGGACCTGTCATTGCTGTCGGCGGCAAGGGGACAGGAACGGAGGAGGAGAAAGCGCTGCTTTCTCCTCCTCCGTTCCTCTCCCGCAGCCGCCGACAGGAAGCAGAACTCCCAGGGTTCGGAGAAGCGCTTGCGCAGCGCTTCTTCGAACCCTGGGACCTGTCCTTGCTGTCAGCGGCAGGGGGACAGGAACGAAGGAGGAGAAAGCGCTGCTTTCTCCTTCTCCGTTCCTCTCCCGCAGCCGCCGACAGGAAGCAGACATCCCAGGGTTCGGAGAAGCGCTTGCGCAGCGCTTCTCCGAACCCTGGGACCCGTCCTTGCTGTCGGCGGCAGGGGGACAGGAACGGAGGAGGAGAAAGCGGCGCTTTCTCCTCCTTCCTTCCTCTCCCCCAGCCGCCGACAGGAAGGACGCGCGCACTCTCCCCCCCCCCCCCCGCCTCCTCCAACCGCCGCTCCTCACGGCCAGGGAGGGTTGTGAGGAGGCCTTCGCCGGCCTCCACCCCGGCGGGAGCGGCGGTTGGAGGAGGCAGAGTGGGGGGAGAGTGCGCGCGCGCAGTCTCTGCTGTCCAATCCCTGTATCCCTGGGGCACATGCGCAGTGACCCAGGGACACACGGGACATCTGGACGCAGGGACAACATGGACATTATTATATAGGATTAAAAAGGATTGTTACGATACACGTTCCCCAAAAGACCTGAAGAAATGTTATTAGGAATCCTAAGCAGAAGTATAAAGAAAGAAGACCACAAACTTTTCATGTATGCCACCACGGCCGCAAGAGTTGTTGTTGTTGTTGTTTAGTCGTTTAGTCGTGTCCGACTCTTCGTGACCCCATGGACCATAGCACGCCAGGCACTCCTGTCTTGCACTGCCTCCCGCAGTTTGGTCAAACTCGAATTCGTAGCTTCGAGAACACTGTCCAACCATCTTGTCCTCTGTCGTCCCCTTCTCCTAGTGCCCTCCATCTTTCCCAACATCAGGGTCTTTTCCAAGGATTCTTCTCTTCTCATGAGGTGGCCAAAGTATTGGAGCCTCAGCTTCACGATCTGTCCTTCCAGGGAGCACTCAGGGCTGATTTCCTTAAGAATGGAGAGGTTTGATCTTCTTGCAGTCCATGGGACTCTCAAGAGTCTCCTCCAGCACCATAATTCAAAAGCATCAATTCTTCGGCGATCAGCCTTCTTTATGGTCCAGCTCTCACTTCCATACATCACTACTGGGAAAACCATAGCTTGAACTAGACGGACCTTTGTCGGCAAGGTGATGTCTCTGCTTTTGAAGATGCTGTCTAGGTTTGTCATTGCTTTTCTCCCAAGAAGCAGGCGTCTTTTAATTTCGTGACTGCTGTCACCATCTGCAGTGATCAAAGAGCCCAAGAAAGTAAAATCTCTCACTGCCTCCATTTCTTCCCCTTCTATTTGCCAGGAGGTGATGGGACCAGTGGCCATGATCTTGGTTTTTTTGATGTTGAGCTTCAGACCATATTTTGCGCTCTCCTCTTTCACCCTCATTAAAAGGTTCTTTAATTCCTCCTCACTTTCTGCCATCAAGGTTGTGTCATCTGCATATCTGAGGTTGTTGATATTTCTTCCGGCAATCTTAATTCCGGCTTGGGATTCATCTAGTCTGGCCTTTCGCATGATGAATTCTGCATATAAGTTAAATAAGCAGGGAGACAATATACAACCTTGTCGTACTCCTTTCCCAATTTTGAACCAATCAGTTGTTCCATATCCAGTTCTAACTGTAGCTTCTTGTCCCACATAGAGATTTCTCAGGAGACAGATGAGGTGATCAGGCACTCCCATTTCTTTAAGAACTTGCCATAGTTTGCTGTGGTCGACACAGTCAAAGGCTTTTGCATAGTCAATGAAGCAGAAGTAGACGTTTTTCTGGAACTCTCTAGCTTTCTCCATAATCCAGCGCATGTTTGCTATTTGGTCTCTGGTTCCTCTGCCCTTTCGAAATCCAGCTTGCACTTCTGGGAGTTCTCGGTCCACATACTGCCTAAGCCTGCCTTGTAGAATTTTAAGCATAACCTTGCTAGCGTGTGAAATGAGCGCAATTGTGCGGTAGTTGGAGCATTCTTTGGCACTGCCCTTCTTTGGAACCACGGCCGCAAGAGTTATTTTAGCGCAAAAGTGGAGAACAATGGAAGTGCCAACGATAGAAGACTGGAGGGAGAAGTTGATAGGATACTCAGAGCTGGCGAGGCTAACGGGGAGAATCAGGGATCGAAAACAACAAAAGTTTCAAAAAGAATGGGAAAAATTTGTAATTTATAGGAAAGACTATTGTAAAATTTAAACAAAGAAAGACCAAGGAGAAAATAAAATGAAAAGGGGGGGGGGAGAGGAAAACTGGTAGATTACCATTATAAAATGCAACAAGAGGAGAAAGTAACCAGGACGTAAAATTAATTATGTGGGAAAATAAATGAAAAAAGGTATCTGGTAGAATATATAATGGGACGGAATCAACTGGATGGGAAAGAAAACCAAAAGAGAGAGAGGAGGAAGTCAAGGTTGGGGAAAATGAGGTGAAGATGAAAACAAAGAACGGGAAGAAAAATGTAATAACTTGAGACACAAGCCCAGGTCGACCATTGGTATGAAAGGATATTTTATTTGAGAAATGTAAGTTATGAATGGATAACTGTGGTCTCTTTTTCTTTTTTGTATGGAATTGCTTTTTCTTCTTTTTTATGTGATTTGTTATTGCACATAGTTGTAAAATCAATAAAAAGCATATTATAAAAAACAAAAGCAAGAAAGCTTGGCATGTAACAAGAAAAAACTGTGGCCGACCTACAGAGAACTGATTGAAAACAAAGAAGGGAACATTTAACTTAAAAAAATATGAAAATTCCTTCAGTAGCACCTTAAAGACCAACTAAGTTTATATTTTGGTATGAGCTTTCGTGTGCATGCACACTTCTGCATGCACACGAAAGCTCATACCAAAATATAAACTTAGTTGGTCTTTAAGGTGCTACTGAAGGAATTTTCTTATTTTGCTTCGACTCAGACCAACACGGCTACCTACCTGTAACTTAAAAAAATATGAGGAGTTAAAATCATCAGGGCTAAGTTGGCTAGAATTTTTCCAGTTGAAGGCCCCATATGACAAAAGACATCAAATCACGAGGAATTAATATTAAAACAACTAAATTTGGAATATTGCTTAATAATGATAAAATCATAGCCAAAGTATAGAAGTTATTAGGAGAAACAGAAGAGGAAAAAGGGAAATGGTTAACAAAATGGGAACAAGATCTAGGCTATGAAATACCATATGAAAGAACATATGCGAGAACTATTTTTAACAATAAGAACTCAAGAGGGGGAAATGAGGAAGTCTGAATCTGTTTTTGTTTTTTGTTTTTTTTTGTTTTTTTGTCGTTTTTTTATGTATTTTTCTTCTTTGTGCCTTTTTCTTTTTTCTTGTATTTCTTGTTAAAATCTAATAAAAATTATATTAAAAAAAGAAAAAAAAAGAAATACCATATGAAAATTGGTCAAAAGACATAAACTTTACCGCCTGTTATACGTTAAGAGGAAATGATATAAAGATGTACTACAGGTGGTACATGGTCCCGGAAAAACGGGCAAAAATAAATAAATCGTTAAGTAACCAATGCTGCAGATGTAATGCAACAACTTCAAAGGTAGCCCCACGTAGAGCGCATTGCAGTAGTCCAAGCGGGAGATAAACAGAGCATGCACTACTCTGGCGAGACAGTCTGCGGGCAGGTAGGGTCTCATCCTGCGTACCAGGTGGACTTGCCCGATGGTTAAAAATTTTTGGGAAGTAATCCACGAGGAGATTACAAAATTATTAAAAATATCATTTGTAAAAAAAAAAAAGCAGAAATGTATTTACGAGGCATTCTGAATAATAGTATACCGAGCGAAAAAATCGGTATCTTTACGTATGCTTCAATGGCTGCAAGCTGGGGCGTAGCCAGGATGAAAATCGGGGGGGGGGGGGGCAAGGGGCGGGGAGCAAGGGGCGGGGCCAAGGGGCAGGGCGGGGCCACATCGGAGCAGCCCGAAATCGGGCTGCTCCCACTCCCTCCTCCCCCTCCGCGATCGGAAGGGACGAGGGGGAGCCAGGATCAGCCCAAAATCGGGTTGCTCCGACTCCCTCCTCCCCCTCTGCGATCGGAAGGGACGAGGGGGAGCCAGGATCAGCCCGAAATCGGGCTGCTCCGACTCCCTCCTCCCCCTTCGCGATCGGAAGGGACGAGGGGGAGCCAGGATCAGCCCGAAATCGGGCTGCTCCGACTCCCTCCTCCCGCTCCGCAATCGGAAGGGACGAGGGGGAGCCAGGATCAGCCCGAAATCGGGCTGCTCCGACTCCCTCCTCCCCCTCCGCGATCGGAAGGGACGAGGGGGAGCCAGGATCAGCCCGAAATCGGGCTGCTCCCACTCCCTCCTCCCCCTCCGCGATAGGAACGGACGAGGGGGAGCCAGGATCAGCCCGAAATCGGGCTGCTCCCACTCCCTCCTCCCCCTCCGCGATAGGAAGGGGCGAGGGGGCGCCAGGATCAGCTCCGATCCCCTCCTCCCCCTCTGCGATCGCCGGGGCGGGTGGAGGGAAAGCCCCAGAGCCGCGCAAAGCGGTTGCCTGGCTTTCCCTCCGCCCGCCCCACAGCCAGCTAGGGAGACGGCACCGGGCGGGCAGTGGGGCAGGCTGGCCAGTGGCCCTGCTTCTAGGGGGGGCAACTGCCCCCTCCTGCCCCCCCTGCCTACGCCCATGGCTGCAAGACTTTTAATAGCCAGTAGCTGGAAAAGCACAAATATTCCATCCAAAGGACAATGGGTTGATAAACTATGCGAATATTTAGAACTGGCTAAATTGACGGATATAATCCCCCAAAAACACATAATTAGGAAACAATGGGAGTGGCTAAATGAGGACTTGGAGAAAGATGACCTGGGAACAAAAATCCGGTTGTTCCTTCAATGACCTTGCCGGAAATGGGAATTGGATTTAGTCGGAATGTAAAAACGGTGATTTGTTATCAGAACGATGTATACGGAAAGACAGGATCTATATCAGGGGCCCCCAAACTAAGGCCCGGGGGCCGGATGCGGCCCAATCGCCTTCTGAATCCGGCCCGCGGACAGTCCGGCAATCGGCATGTTTTTACATGAGTAGAATGTGTCCTTTTATTTAAAATGCATCTCTGGGTTATTTGTGGGGCATAGGAATTCATTCATATATTTTTTTCCGAAATATAGTCCGGCCCCCCATGAGGTCTGGGGGACAGTGGACCGGCCCCCTGCTGGAAAAGTTTGCTGACCCCTGATCTATATGTTACGAAAGCAATTGTACGAAGAAGCGGTGGAAGTTGTGACCTACCTTGACGGACATGACGCAATGTCCCTATTTCACTCATTTCTTCTTTCTTTTCTTTTCTTTTGATCGTGTCTTCTTTTTTCTTCTTTTCAAGTCTTTACTTTCTATATGTTCTTCTTACTTCTTACTTTTTTCTTTCTTTTTTCTGACTTTTCTCATGGGTTCTACTTGTACACGTAATGATGTCGTATGGTTTGTTTAAATGTAATGTTTGTCACTTGTTATTGCTTTTACTTGAGCAAACTCATAAAGGATTTTAAAATTTTAAAGAAAGAAAAGCGAGAAAGCTTGGCACGACTGCCTTAGAAGCCTGAAGTAAGAAGAAAATATAGAAAGTAAAGACTTGAAAAGAAGAAAAAAGAAGACAAGATAAAAAGAAAAGAAAAGAAAGAAGAAATGAGTGAAATAGGGACGTGATTTGGTACTTTTTCTCTCTCTAGCACACTGATGGGCAACCTTTTGAGCTTGGTGTGTCAAAATTCGCCAAAAAACGAGCGTAACTCGGGTGGTGTGTCACTTCGAGTAAAAAACCATGATTTCGCGATATTTATAGTTTAAATAACAAAAATGTATAATTGTAATATATAACTGTATTCAATGAACCAAAAACTAATTATTTAACCTAACCAAAAACCCCTTATTTATCACAAAGTGCCCAGAGTTGTTGAGCTTTTTGGGGGGAGCTGCTGAACAAAGTTTTGGAGGTTTTTTGGGGAGGTGCAAAAGTTGCTTTGCTTTTTTGGGGGGGGTGCCCCAAAGCTGCTGCACTTTTTTTGGGGGGGGAGAGAACAGAAATAAATGACGAATAATACCTTCTCTGGAACTAACACGCAGCACTGACGTAGTCTGCCAAAGCGCCAAAAAACCCAGCACAGAACGGGTTAAAAAACGAACGCTGTCGCACCCAATCACAGTCTGCCAAAGCGCCAGGAAAAAAACCAGCACAGAAAGGGTTAAAAAAAACCAATCTCTGGCTACCAGCAACAACAACAAAAACCCAGCACAGAAAGGGTTGAAAAACCAATCTCTGGCTACCAGCAACAACAACAAAAAACCAGCACAGAAAGGGTTAAAAAACCAATCTCTGGCTACCAGCAACAACAACAAAAAACCAGCACAGAAAGGGTTAAAAAACCAATCTCTGGCTACCAGCAACAACAACAACAAAAAAGGATTCGGGTTTTAACAGCGGAGACAAGTTGTAGCGGAGACTAGAGGAGCGGGAAAACAAATGCAGGGGAAACCAACAACAACAGCGCGAATGGGCCGATGGGGCGTGTGCCAGCAGTGAGGACTATGCGTGTCACGTCTGACACGCGTGTCATAGGTTCGCCATCCCTGCTCTGGCACCTAGAAAATGTGTGAGAGTGCAGCCTCCCCCAGCCTGGTGCTCTCTAGATGTGGTTGGGGTACGGCTCCCGCCTTGCTCAATCTGCACTTGGCAGTTTTCACTTGTTGATAGAATTGTATCCCCCACTTTGTTCTCCAAGGAGCTCAAGGTAACATGTGCACAGTTCTTCCCCCTCCTACAACAACCTTGTGAGGTAGTTACAGGTAGGTAGCCGTGTTGGTCTGAGTCGAAGCAAAATAATAATAAAAAATCCTTCAGTAGCACCTTAAAGACCAACTGAGTTTTTATTTTGGCATGAGCTTTCGTGTGCAGGCACACTTCGTCAGATACACTGAAACGGAATCCACCAGACCCTTATGTATATTCAGAGGGTGGGGTGATGGGAGTGGTAAACCTGTAGATGGCTGTTAACGACTGTTGACGACTGCAATTAGTCCTGGGGGGGGGGGGAGCAAGGGCGGACACATAGCAATGGATTCAAACTACAAGAAAGATTGTTTTCTGCTGCTCCAGAGAAGCGGACACGGAGCAATGGATTCAAACTACAAGAAAGAAGATTCCACCTCAACATCAGGAAGAACTTCCCGACAGTAAGATCTGTTCGGCAGTGGGATTTGCTGCCAAGGAGTGTGGTGGAGTCTCCTTCTTTGGAGGTCTTTAAGCAGAGGCTCGACAGGCATATGTCAAGAATGCTTGGATGGTGCTTCCTGCTCGGCAGGGGGTTGGACTGGATGGCCCTTGGGGTCTCTTCCAACTCTATGATTCTATGATTCTATGAACTTCCTGACAGTAAGAGCTGTTCGGCAGTGGAATTTGCTGCCAAGGAGTGTGGTGGAGTCTCCTTCTTTGGAGGTCTTTAAGCAGAGGCTTGACAGGCATATGTCAAGAATGCTTGGATGGTGTTTCCTGCTTGGCAGGGGGTTGGACTGGATGGCCCTTGTGGTCTCTTCCAACTCTAGGATTCTATGATTCTATGAAACTACAAGAAAGAAGATTCCACCTCAACATCAGGAAGAACTTCCTGACAGTCAGAGCTGTTCGGCAGTGGGATTTGCTGCCAAGGAGTGTGGTGGAGTCTCCTTCTTTGGAGATCTTTAAACGGAGGCTTGACAGGCATATGTCCAGAATGCTTTGATGGTGCTTCCTGCTCGGCAGGGGGTTGGACTGGATGGCCCTTGGGGTCTCTTCCAACTCTATGATTCTATGATTCTATGAACTTCCTGACAGTAAGAGCTGTTCGACAGTGGGATTTGCTGCCAAGGAGTGTGGCGGAGCTTCCTTCTTTGGAGGTCTTTAAGCAGAGGCTTGACAGGCATATGTCAAGAATGCTTTGATGGTGCTTCCTGCTCGGCAGGGGGCTGGACTGGATGGCCCTCGTGGTCTCTTCCAACTCTATGATTCTATGATTCTAACCATCCCTTTTTGCAGAGAGAACTCTGGGACCCTCCTTTGTGTGGCTTGGGCTCGTTCTTTTCCTTCCTGTTGTATGAACACATTTAGCAATTCTCATGTTTTATTATGTGCTTGTTCTATGTATCTGATTCTTAAATGTTTGATACGTGAGTGAGTGAGTATTTTTAAACGATCTGGTTACAGGTAGGTAGCCGTGTTGGTCTGGGTCGAAGCGAAATGAAAAAAATTCCTTCAGTAGCACCTTAAAGACCAACTAAGTTTTTATTTTGGTATGAGCTTTCGTGCGCATCGTGTGTATCTGAAGAAGTGCGCATGCACACGAAAGCTCGTACCAAAATAAAAACTTTGTTGGTCTTTAAGGGTCTCTGAAGAAGTGCGCATGCACACGAAAGCCCGTACCAAAATAAAAACTTTTTTTTATTCTTTGTTCCTTTTTTTCCTCTCTCTCTCTTACGACGTTAGATTCCCCCCCCTTTTTTAAAAATATATATCTTTCGTCTCTTTTTTCTTCTTTCTTTTTCTTTTTTTCTTTTCTTTTCTTTTTCTCTCTTTTTTTGTTCTTTTGTTTTTTCTTGTATTCTCCTTTCCTGAGATATTTCTTTAAATCTCCTCTTTTAAAACCAAAAAATATTTCAGGTTAGGCCTTAGTTGCTGTCTAGTTTGTCCACTACTTTTTCCTTTTCCTATCGAGCTTTCCTTATAATTGTCCTATCGGACTTTTAAACTTTGACAAGAAATTTGAAAATAATATTAGCAATATAGCTCTATAGGTAGGAATGTAATGTGTGTAGGTATGGCATGTTAGTGTAGGCAATTGATTTTTTGTTTATGTCTTGTATGACGAACGGCATGAATGTATGTGTATTATTCTTTGTTTTATCTATGTGCAATAAAATAAAAATTAAAAAAAGAGGAAAACTTAGTTGGTCTTTAAGGGTGCGCATGCACACGAAAGCTCGTACCAAAACAAAAACTTAGTTGGTCTTTAAGGGTATCTGAAGAAGTGCGCATGCACACGAAGGCTCATACCAAAATAAAAACTTAGATGGTCTTTAAGGTGCTACTGAAGGAATTTTTTTTTCTATTTTGCTTCATAAAATTTGTACACCATTTGACTGTTGAAACAGCGACACACAAACACCGAAGCAACTTACAAAAAGATCCAAACAATCAAATTAAGAATAAGGAAAAACTAACCACAGCAATTTAAAGAAGAAAGAGAAAAACAAAAATACAGAATGCAAAAATACAAAAGAAAAACAAAAAATAAAAAGTTATAAAGCATTACATCTTATCGTCCTCACAGTGTAATTTGGGACATCCTCGGGTTCCCGTCCCTGTGGTTCTTATGTACATTTCTAAGTAGCAAATTCTACATCCAAATAATCACCTTTTAAAATACATCTCTTTTTTTCCCTTTCTAAATAGCCTCTTCAAATATTCCACAGTTTTATTTCCCACTTAATTTCCCCCTTAATTTCTAATCTAAAATATTACTTTAGCCTACTTTTTAAAGTACAATTTAAAATCTTTTTTTTAATTTTTTTATTAAATTTTCCAATTAAACACATTTAAAACAATATACGAAACAAACAAACAAACAAACATTCAAAATACATACATCCCTCTTTTAACAATTCTCATTCCTCATTACAAAATACTCCGCCGAGTTTGACTTCCCTCCCTCCCCTCAATAGGTTTTCTAATCCGCTCTTATCTCGCAGTTCCTTTATATCTAGTCTTTAAAGTCAATTCGTAGGATTTATTTCAAGCCCGCAAGTGTCTTTTAAACCTCTACAATTCTTTTCCATATAATCCACAAATTTACTCCAATCCCTTAGAAACCTCGTCTCCCTCTGGTTTCGAATCCTGCTAGTCAGTCTCGCTAATTCTGCATATTCAATCATCTTTGTCTGCCCGTCTCCGATTGTCGGGAAGTCCTGGGTCTTCCATTTTTGGGCTAATAATGTCCTCGCCGCGGTTGTCGCATACAAAAATAAGATATTATCCTCCTTGGTTATCTCTTGACCTATCATTCCTAACAAAAAGGCTTCCGGTCTCTTGGGAAAGGTATACTTAAGAATCTTTTTCAGTTCATTATATATCATTTCCCAATAGCCTTTAACCTTTTCACATTTCCACCACATATGATAAAAATTCCCCTTCCTTTTCATTGCATTTCCAGCACATTCTATTACTCATCCTATACATTTTTGCTAATTTCACCGGGGTTAAATGCCATCTATACATCATCTACATGGATGTAGATCAGTCTACATCCCAATTCCAAAGAAGGGCAGTGCCAAAGAATGCTCCAACTACCGCACAATTGCGCTCATTTCACACGCTAGCAAGGTTATGCTTAAAATTCTACAAGGCAGGCTTAGGCAGTATGTGGACCGAGAACTCCCAGAAGTGCAAGCTGGATTTCGAAGGGGCAGAGGAACCAGAGACCAAATAGCAAACATGCGCTGGATTATGGAGAAAGCTAGAGAGTTCCAGAAAAACGTCTACTTCTGCTTCATTGACTATGCAAAAGCCTTTGACTGCGTCGACCACAGCAAACTATGGCAAGTTCTTAAAGAAATGGGAGTGCCTGATCACCTCATCTGTCTCCTGAGAAATCTCTATGTGGGACAAGAAGCTACAGTTAGAACTGGATATGGAACAACTGAGTGGTTCAAAATTGGGAAAGGAGTACGACAAGGTTGTATATTGTCTCCCTGCTTATTTAACTTATATGCAGAATTCATCATGCGAAAGGCTGGACTAGATGAATCCCAAGCAGGAATTAAGATTGCCGGAAGAAATATCAACAACCTCAGATATGCAGATGACACAACCTTGATGGCAGAAAGTGAGGAGGAATTAAAGAACCTTTTAATGAGGGTGAAAGAGGAGAGCGCAAAAGATGGTCTGAAGCTCAACATCCAAAAAACCAAGATCATGGCCACTGGTCCCATCACCTCCTGGCAAATAGAAGGGGAAGAAATGGAGGCAGTGAGAGATTTGACTTTCTTGGGCTCCTTGATCACTGCAGATGGTGACAGCACTCACGATATTAAAAGACGCCTGCTTCTTGGGAGAAAAGCAATGACAAACCTAGACAGCATCTTCAAAAGCAGAGACATCACCTTGCCGACAAAGGTCCGTATAGTTCAAGCTATGGTTTTCCCAGTAGTGATGTATGGAAGTGAGAGCTGGACCATAAAGAAGGCTGATCGCCGAAGAATTGATGCTTTTGAATTATGGTGCTGGAGGAGACTCTTGAGAGTCCCATGGACTGCAAGAAGATCAAACCTATCCATTCTGAAGGAAATCAGCCCTGAGTGCTCCCTGGAAGGACAGATCGTGAAGCTGAGGCTCCAATACTTTGGCCACCTCATGAGAAGAGAAGACTCCCTGGAAAAGACCCTGAGGTTGGGAAAGATGGAGGGCACTAGGAGAAGGGGACGACAGAGGACGAGATGGTTGGACAGTGTTCTCGAAGCTACGAACATGAGTTTGACCAAACTGCGGGAGGCAGTGGAAGACAGGAGTGCCTGGCGTGCTCTGGTCCAGGGGGTCACGAAGAGTCGGACACGACTAAACGACTAAACAACAAAAACAATACATCATCTTCCAAACATTCTCTTTCCAAGCAGTACATGCTGTGAATTTCATTGTTTGGTTCCATAGTTTCAACCCGGCATCGTATTCAATATTATGCCCCAAATCCCTAGCCCATTTTATCATTACCTCTTTCGTCAATTCATCTTTAAAATCTTTCCACCCTTCTTCCATCGCTCGTTCTCCCTGCTTGCGGATTCGTCCGGTCATCTCAGCCAGTTCCATAGACCTACTTCTTTGTAGAAAAGGTGTGGGGGGAATTCCTCGAAAAGGGAGAAAAAGTATCGTTTCAAAGCTGCTCGAGGGAGGGAGGGGGGGGCAATGATAAAGTGCCCCATGATAAAGTCTTGGGTCTATTTCTAGCACCCCGTATTGAGCCAAAGGAAAATAAAACATAAGGCGTTGAGGGAAAGGAGAGATTTACTATCTTCTTATATTTTGCTTTACAATTTAAACCTTATTGATTCGATACTTTATGAAATGGATAATGGACATGCGTACTGAATTATATTTCATGGGGAATGCAGCGATAGGAAACAATATCTAGAGAAATCTGAGAATAGGGCCAAGTGGGAGTCTTTAGTGGGAGGAATAAAGGTATGAGATCGAGACCTTTAAGGAATTTAGATGATATTGTTACTGATAGTTTCTGGATGAGAATGATGAAATAAATGTATGGTTACAGGTAGGTAGCCGTGTTGGTCTGGATCGAAGTAAAATAAAAAAAATTCCTTCAGTAGCACCTTAAAGACCAACTAAGTTTTTATTTTGGTATGAGCTTTCGTGTGCATGCACACTTCTTCAGTTTCCTCTTTCTCTCTCTCTTCTTTTTCTCCTTTATTTTCCTTTCATTTGTCTTTCTTTCTTCTCCCCCTCGCTTTTTCCTCTTTTCTTCTCTTCTTTTCTTCCTATTACATTCTTTCCCCCTTTCCCCCCCTTTCCCCCCTTATTATTACACAACTTATATGATTTTGTATATTATAATTTATATGATTTTGTATGATTCTGTATGTTATGACTTATATGATTTTGTATACTTGAATTTATGTTTGGTACGACTGCGATCTTTGAGTATGTGTGGACTGTATTTTAATCTTAAATCTTAATAAAGTATATTTAAAAATTTTTTATTTTTTTTAAAAGGAATATTTTTTTTCAAAATAGTCCGGCCCCCCCACGAGGTCTGAGGGACAGTGGACCGGCCCCCTGCTGAAAAAGTTCGCTGACCCCTCACCTAGACCTGCTTCTATGTAGAAAAGGTGTGTGGGGGGGGGGATTCCTCGAAAAGGGAGAAAAAATATCGTTTCAAAGCTGCTCGAGGGAGGGAGGTGGGGGGGGGAGGGCTAGCTTCGAACGCGCGGAGGCCAAGAAATCAAACCGGCTCGCCGCGCGCCTCAGCCAATCCCCTTCCAGGGGCTCCGAGCCGCCGGCCAATGAGCGGGGACGATTCGATTCCAGCGTCTCTGACGTCACACAGAGGGGAGTCCCCAGGCGAAAGTCGTTTGGAACGTTCGGAGCTTTTGTTGCTCCTTTGGAACGTTCGGGAGAGGACTTTCGTTGCTCCTTTGGAACGTTCGGAACTTTTGTTGCTCCTTTGGAACGTTCGGAACTTTTGTTGATCCTTTGGAACGTTCGGAACCTTTGTTGTTCCTTTGGAACGTTCGGAACTTTTCTTGTTCCTTTGGAACGTTCGGAAGAGGACTTTTGTTGCTCCTTTGGAACGTTCGGAACTTTTGTTGCTCCTTTGGAACGTTCGGAACTTTTGTTGATCCTTTGGAACGTTCGGAACTTTTGTTGTTCCTTTGGAACGTTCGGAACCTTTGTTGTTCCTTTGGAACGTTCGGAACTTTTGTTGTTCCTTTGGAACGTTCGGAAGAGAACCTTTGTTGCTCCTTTGGAACGTTCGGAACTTTTGTTGCTCCTTTGGAACGTTCTGGAGAAAACCTTTGTTGCTCCTTTGGAACGTTCGGAACTTTTGTTGCTCCTTTGGAACGTTCGGAACCTTTGTTGTTCCTTTGGAACGTTCGGAACTTTTGTTGTTCCTTTGGAACGTTCGGGAGAGAACCTTTGTTGCTCCTTTGGAACGTTCGCAACTTTTGTTGTTCCTTTGGAACGTTCGGAACTTTTCTTGTTCCTTTGGAACGTTCGCAACTTTTGTTGTTCCTTTGGAACGTTCGGAAGAGAACCTTTGTTGCGCCTTTGGAACGTTCGCAACTTTTGTTGTTCCTTTGGAACGTTCGCAACTTTTGTTGTTCCTTTGGAACGTTCGGAACTTTTCTTGTTCCTTTGGAACGTTCGGAACTTTTGTTGCTCCTTTGGAACGTTTGGAACTTTTTTTGTTCCTTTGGAACTTTTGTTGTTCCTTTGGAACGTTCGGAAGAGAACTTTTGTTGCTCCTTTGGAACGTTGTGTATCAATTTCGGGAGTCGCAGCGATGGCGCCGGAGCGCGGAAGCGATGGGCGCTCGCAGCCCGGCGGCGGCGGCGCTACCTCGGGGCTGCCCCCGGCTTTCTTGCGCAGCCTGCGGACCCTCTTCGACATCTTGGACGACCGCCGCCGAGGCTACGTGCCCTTGCGGGAGATCGAGTCGCGGTGGCTGCGGCAAGGGAGCGGCGAAGCGAGGGAGTTGCCCCGGGGCGTCTTGGAAGGGCTGCGGCGGGCCGCCCCGGCCAGCGGCTACCTGACCTTCGAGCGCTTCGTGCTGGGCTTGAGATCCTCGCTCCTCGGGCCGGACGAAGGAGGCGCCTCCTCGCCGGGACCCGCCGCCCCTGCTCGGAAAAGCGAGGGGGAAGCCGAGAGGGGGTCCGCCGGCGAGGGCGCGTCTCGGTCCCTGGAGCAGATCGCCGGCGCGCCGGCGGAATGCAAGAGGGCGGTTGCAGGTAGGTAGCCGTGTTGGTCTGAGTCGAAGCAAAATAGGAAAAAAAAAATTCCTTCAGTAGCACCTTAAAGACCTGAAGAAGTGCGCATGCACACGAAAGCTCATACCAAAATAAAAACTTAGTTGGTCTTTAAGGTGCTACTGAAGGAATTTTTTTTATTTTACCTTAAAGACCAACTAAGTTTATATTTTGGTATGAGCTTTCGTGTGTATCTGAAGAAGTGCGCATGCACACGAAAGCTCATACCAAAATATAAACTTAGTTGGTCTTTAAGGTGCTACTGAAGGAATTTTTTTATTAAGTTAACTTCGTTAACTAAGAGACCACAAGGGCCATCCAGTCCAACCCCCTGCCAAGCAGGAAACACCATCAAAGCATTCTTGACGTATGTCTGTCAAGCCTCTGCTTAAAGGCCTCCAAAGAAGGAGACTCCACCACACTCCTTGGTAGCAAATCTCACTGCCAAACAGCTGTGACTGTCAGGAAGTTCTTCCTAATCATAGAATCATAGAGTTGGAAGAGACCACAAGGGCCATCCAGTCCAACCCCCTGCCAAGCAGGAAACACCATCAAAGCATTCTTGACCTATGCCTGTCAAGCCTCTGCTTAAAGGCCTCCAAAGAAGGAGACTCCACCACACTCCTTGGCAGGAAATTCCACTGCCGAACAGCTCTTACTGTCAGGAAGTTCTTCCTAATCATAGAATCATAGAGTTGGAAGAGACCCCAAGGGCCATCCAGTCCAACCCCCTGCCAAGCAGGAAACACCATCAAAGCATTCTTGACCTATGCCTGTCAAGCCTCTGCTTAAAGGCCTCCACCACACTCCTTGGTAGCAAATCCCACTGCCGAACAGCTCTTACTGTCAGGAAGTTCTTCCTAATGTGGGGGAGGGGAGATAAGAAGGGGACGAACCCAGGATGGCTTGAATCGGATCACTTCCCCATTCACACTTCTCTCCCATCGACAGCAACTAAAGGGGGCAGCGGTGGCACCCGAAAGCTGGCAGGACAGGCTCGGCACGAGAGCACCTCCAAGGTGGCGGCAGAAGTGCGGAGGCAGCCAAGAGGCTGCGGTGAACACAGGAGACACACCATCACCAACGGCGTGGACTACGGCATGGTAAGAGACCCCTTGCTTGTCACACGTCGGTTGGACGCAGGGGGACGGCGGGAGGCGCCGGCTGGGGTGGGAAACCCCCGAGGAAAGAAGGCTCATAGAATCATAGAATCATAGAGTTGGAAGAGACCACAAGGGCCATCCAGTCCAACCCCCTGCCAAGCAGGAAACACCATCAAAGCATTCCTGACAGATGGCTGTCAAGCCTCTGCTTCAAGACCTCCAAAGGAGGAGACTCCGCCACACTCCTTGGCAGCAAATCCCACTGCCGAACAGCTCTGACTGTCAGGAAGTTCTCTTCCTAATGTTGAGGTGGAATTTTCTTTCTTGTAGTTTGAATCCGTTGCTCCGTGTCCGCTTCTCTGGAGCAGCAGAAAACAACCTTTCTCCCTCCTTTATATGACATCCTTTCATATATTTGAACATGGCTATCATATCACCCCTTAACCTTCTCTTCTCCAGGCTAAACATACCCAGCTCCCTAAGCCGTTCCTCATAAGGCATCGTTTCCAGGCCTTTGACCATTTTGGTTGCCCTCTTCTGGACACGTTCCAGCTTGTCAGTATCCTTCTTGAACTGTGGTGCCCAGAACTGGACACAGTACTCCAGGTGAGGTCTGACCAGAGCAGAATACAGTGGTACTATTACTTCCCTCGATCTAGATGCTATACTCCTATTGATGCAGCCCAGAATTGCATTGGCTTTTTGAGCTGCTGCATCACACTGCTGACTCATGTCAAGTTTGTGGTCTACCAAGACTCCTAGATCCTTTTCACATGTACTGCTCTCAAGCCAGGTGTCCCCCATCCTGTATTTGTGCCTTTCATTTTTTTCTGCCCAAGTGTAGTACCTTACATTTCTCCTTGTTCAAATTCATCTTGTTTGCTTTGGCCCAGTTGTCTAATCTGTTAAGGTCATTCTGAAGTGTGATCCTGTCCTCTGGGGTGTTAGCCACCCCTCCCAATTTGGTGTCATCTGCAAAGGGCCTGGAGATTGGTTACAGGTAGGTAGCCGTGTTGGTCTGGATCGAAGTAAAATAAAAAAAATCCCTTCAGTAGCACCTTAAAGACCAACTCAGTTTTTATTTTGGTATATGAGCTTTCGTGTGCAGGCGCACTTCTTCAGATACAGTGAAATGGAAGTTTCCAGGCACTTAAGTGGGGAGGGGTGGGGATGGGGAGGGGGGATCACTCAGAAGGGTGGTGGAAATGGGTGATTGACGGACTGATAGCTGTTGATGACCGGAAACGACTGCAAATGGTTTTGCATGGAAAAAGCAAGGGTGGAGATGGCTGAAGATCGCTTTATCATGTGTAATGAGATAAGAATCCGATATCTCTGTTCAAACCAGGTCCCTCCATGGTTTTGAGCTTGGGGATAAGTTGCAATTCAGCAACTTGATTGTTGAAGGATACCAAATGGGGAGGGGTGGCCAATACCCCAGAGGACAGGATCACACTTCCAAATGACCTGAACAGATTAGACAACTGGGCCAAAGCAAACAAGATGAATTTGAACAAGGAGAAATGTAAGGTAGTACACTTGGGCAAAAAAAATATGAAAGGCACAAATACAGGATGGGGGACACCTGGCTTGAGAGCAGTACATGTGAAAAGGATCTAGGAGTCTTGGTAGACCACAAACTTGACATGAGTCAGCAGTGTGATGCAGCAGCTCAAAAAGCCAATGCAATTCTGGGCTGCATCAAGAGGAGTATAGCATCTAGATCTAGGGAAGTAATAGGACCACTGTATTCTGCTTGGTCAGACCTCACCTGGAGTACTGTGTCCAGTTCTGGGCACCACAGTTCAAGAAGGATACTGACCAGCTGGAACGTGTCCAGAGGAGGGCAACCAAAATGGTCAAAGGCCTGGAAACGATGCCTTATGAGGAACGGCTTAGGGAGCTGGGTATGTTTAGCCTGGAGAAGAGAAAGTTAAGGGGTGATATGATAGCCATGTTCAAATATATGAAAGGATGTCATAAGGAGGAGGGAGAAAGATTGTTTTCTGCTGCTCCGGAGAAGCGGACACGGAGCAATGGATTCAAACTTCAAGAAAGAAGATTCCACCTCAACGTGAGGAAGAACTTCCTGACAGTAAGAGCTGTTGGGCAGTGGAATTTGCCACCAAGGAGTGTGGTGGAGTCTCCTTCTTTGGAGGTCTTGAAGCAGAGGCTTGACAGCCATATGTCCAGAATGCTTTGATGGTGTTTCCTGCTCGGCAGGGGGTTGGACTGGATGGCCCTTGTGGTCTCTTCCAACTCTAGGATTCTATGATTCTATGAACTTCCTAACAGTCAGAGCTGTTCGGCAGTGGGATTTGCTGCCAAGGAGTGTGGTGGAGTCTCCTTCTTTGGAGGTCTTTAAGCAGAGGCTTGACAGCCATATGTCAAGGATGCTTTGATGGTGTTTCCTGCTCGGCAGGGGGTTGGACTGGATGGCCCTTGAGGTCTCTTCCAACTCTACGATTCTATGATTCTCTATGATTCTATGATTCCACCTAAACATTAGGAAGAACTTCCTGACAGTCAGAGCTGTTCGGCAGTGGGATTTGCTGCCAAGGAGTGTGGTGGAGTCCCCTCCTTTGGAGGTCTTTAAGCAGAGGCTTGACAGGCACATGTCAAGAATGCTTTGATGGTGTTTCCCGCTCGGCAGGGGGTTGGACTGGATGGCCCTTGGGGTCTCTTCCAACTCTAGGATTCTATGATTTAATCCCCGCAACGACCCTGTGAGGTAGGTTGGGCTGAGAGGCAGCGACTGGCCCAGGGTCACGCCCCGTCAGCGTTATAGTCGTGTAGGGACCGGGCACAAGGTGTTTCCCCCCCCTCCCCTCCCCACCCCCACCCCCGCCGGTCCTACTATGGTGGCCCTTTTTTTTTTCGTGAGCGAGGACTCACCGGCTGCGCCTGGGGTTTCTGTCTCGGCAGCTGAAGCACATGAAGGAGCTGGAGAAGGAGAAGGACGTCCTGCTGCAGGGGCTGGAGTTGGCGGAGAGAGTGCGCAACTGGTGCCACCAGCGGATCCAGGCCCTCCAGGAACGCCAGAAGCGGCTGGGCAGCGGGAGAGTCCACAGCGTGAGTAACAGCTTGCCGCTGGCTTCCTTTGGTGTGTTGGCTTTTATTTTATTTTATTTTTATTTTATTTAAATAAAATACCTTTATTTATTTTCTTCCAATCTACAACAGACAAAACAGGTTCAATAAAAATAAAAATAAAAACAGGTTCAATAAAAATCAAGTTTATTGATTCAATAATTTTTATATAATTTTTTTAATATTTATTCAATAAAAATCAAGTTTTGAAGTTTATTTTTTTAAAATAAAATACCTTTATTTATTTTCTTCCAATCTACAACAGGCAAAACAGGTTCAATAAAAATAAAAATAAAAACAGGTTCCATAAAAATCAAGTTTATTGATTCAATAATTTTTATATAATTTTTTAATATTTATTCAATAAAAATCAAGTTTTGAAGTTTATTTTTTTAAAATAAAATACCTTTATTTATTTTCTTCCAATCTACAACAGGCAAAACAGGTTCAATAAAAATAAAAATAAAAACAGGTTCAATAAAAATCAAGTTTATTGATTCAATAATTTTTATATAATTTTTTTAATATTTATTCAATAAAAATCAAGTTTTGAAGTTTATTTTTTTTAAATAAAATACCTTTATTTATTTTCTTCCAATCTACAACAGGCAAAACAGGTTCAATAAAAATAAAAATAAAAACAGGTTCAATAAAAATCAAGTTTATTGATTCAATAATTTTTATATAATTTTTTTAATATTTATTCAATAAAAATCAAGTTTTGAAGTTTATTTTTTTTAAATAAAATACCTTTATTTATTTTCTTCCAATCTACAACAGGCAAAACAGGTTCAATAAAAATAAAAATAAAAACAGGTTCAATAAAAATCAAGTTTATTGATTCAATAATTTTTATATAATTTTTTTAATATTTATTCAATAAAAATCAAGTTTTGAAGTTTATTTTTTTTAAATAAAATACCTTTATTTATTTTCTTCCAATCTACAACAGGCAAAACAGGTTCAATAAAAATAAAAATAAAAACAGGTTCAATAAAAATCAAGTTTATTGATTCAATAATTTTTATATAATTTTTTTAATATTTATTCAATAAAAATCAAGTTTTGAAGTTTATTTTTTTTAAATAAAATACCTTTATTTATTTTCTTCCAATCTACAACAGGCAAAACAGGTTCAATAAAAATAAAAATAAAAACAGGTTCAATAAAAATCAAGTTTATTGATTCAATAATTTTTATATAATTTTTTTAATATTTATTCAATAAAAATCAAGTTTTGAAGTTTATTTTTTTTAAATAAAATACCTTTATTTATTTTCTTCCAATCTACAACAGGCAAAACAGGTTCAATAAAAATAAAAATAAAAACAGGTTCAATAAAAATCAAGTTTATTGATTCAATAATTTTTATATAATTTTTTTAATATTTATTCAATAAAAATCAAGTTTTGAAGTTTATTTTTTTTAAATAAAATACCTTTATTTATTTTCTTCCAATCTACAACAGGCAAAACAGGTTCAATAAAAATAAAAATAAAAACAGGTTCAATAAAAATCAAGTTTATTGATTCAATAATTTTTATATAATTTTTTAATATTTATTCAATAAAAATCAAGTTTTGAAGTTTATTTTTTTTAAATAAAATACCTTTATTTATTTTCCTCCAATCTACAACAGGCAAAACAGGTTCAATAAAAATAAAAATAAAAACAGGTTCAATAAAAATCAAGTTTATTGATTCAATAATTTTTATATAATTTTTTAATATTTATTCAATAAAAATCAAGTTTTGAAGTTTATTTTTTTAAAATAAAATACCTTTATTTATTTTCTTCCAATCTACAACAGGCAAAAGAGGTTCAATCAAAATCAAGAAAATAAAATACATCTATATATATATATATTTTTTTTTTGAATAATATTTATTTATTTATTCCCACTTCAACAACAATATTATATACATTTTCCATATAACAAATAAGATTAAGGAATAAAAAATAAAACAAATCCCATATCTGGGAGCTTAACATAGAAAGATTAAACTCTTAATAACAGTTATTCCTCACAGAACATTTGTAATCAATTGTCTAAAGGGGGGAAAAAAAAAACCCAGAAAAAACAGAAAGAAAGAAAAGAAAAAAAAAAGAAAAGAAAAAAGAAAACACTCTGGGCTTCCTGTTACCACCGACGGCTTAGTTTTTGTTCTTCCATTATCGAATGTATATACAATCAGTACTGTTTCTACTTTCAATATGTTTTCACATTCTATTTCTTTAAGTTTCCACAAATTCAATAAATCGAACTATCTCCTTACCCTTTCACTCAAACGCTATCCTTTTAATTTTACCTTCAGGATATTTTCTAACATATTTCTTGTATCTATCCCACCTTTTAACCAATTCTTCCTTATCTTTCCCTCTCAAACTATTTGTTACTAACTAATAAAATACATCTATAACATTGTGTTACATGTGTCCTATTTGTAAATTACCCCCCCCCTCCCCTCTGAGCCCTCCCTCCCATCCCCAACCACTTCTCTCTTTTTTTTTTTAAATTTTATGTTTAATCTTTATTAAGTTTAAAATCAATATAAAACAAAACAATTCTCTAAAATAAAAGCATACATATATAATCATACAAATTCAAACAAAGCTTACTCCATCTTCTCAAATATATCGTCAACTTGTCTTATATATCTTCCATTCTGTCTTCACATCTTCTTTGTAATTCGACTTCCCCTTCTCTTCTATCCTGACTATAACATTGTTTATCCTCGTACTGCTTACATTAACTTTCCTCCTTGGAATACTACAAAATATTGGTTTCGAACCCAAGTTCTTTTAAGTATACTCCAAATTTTCCCCAATTATCAATAAATTTTTTATTGGAACCGCCCCTAATTGAATTCGTCAATCTCGCTAAATCAATATAACCGATTAATTTCTCTTGCCAATCTCTAATAGTGGGTACTTCCTTACTTTTCCATAATTTTGCAATTAAAATTCTCGCCGCCGCTACCGAGTATAAAAATATCTTTTCATCTTTTTTTCCCACTTCCTCTTCAACCATTCCTAATAGGAAAGATTCTGGAGTCTTCTTTATATTGTATTTAAATATTTTCTTTAACTCTTCTAACACTCCATTCCGGAAAGGTTTAATTTTTGGGCACTGCCACCAGATATGTAGGAACGTACCTACTTCTCTTTCGCACCTCCCCGACCACTTCTCGGCCGTTCTTGAGTTTTCCCCTTTTGATTCCATGTATAATCGCTGCATACTGTTTTCCAAACTCATCTTCATATCGTTTATTTGTGCCATACCTAAATGGTATTATAAGAGTCTTTAATTAATGATTGGCTGTGTGTTTGCTTTTCAGCAAGCGTCCTTGCTTGCCCTTGCAAGCCGCAGGCACAGGGCCCCCCCCCCCAAAACTTCGGCCCTCCTCCAGAGGTTTTGGACTACAAATCCCATCATCCCCGACCGCTGGTCCTCTTCGCTAGGGATCATGGGAGTTGTAGGCCCAAACATCTGGAGGGCCGCCGTTTGGGGAGGCAGCTGCCGCCTTGCTTGAGGACCGAGGAGAGAACGGGGCGTATCCGTGGCCCAAGGATGGATGGGAATGAGAACTAGGGAAGCCGGGGAATGCGCTGGATCCAGACGAAGCCGTAAAGGAAGTACAGTGGTACCTCGGTTTATGAACACAATTGGTTCCGGAAGTCTGTTCATAAACTGAAGCGTTCATAAACTGAAGCGAACTTTCCCATTGAAAGTCATGGAAAGTGGATTAATCTGTTCCAGACAGTCCACGGAGTACTTAAACTGAAGCCTTCATAAACTGAAGCGAACTTTCCCATTGAAAGTAATGGAAAGTGGATTAATCCGTTCTAGACGGGTCCGCGGAGTACTTAAACAGAAATGTTCCTAAACTGAAGCATGGGTGTAATTGGTTCCGGAAGTCTGTTCATAAACTGAAGCGTTCATAAACTGAAGCGAACTTTCCCATTGAAAGTAATGGAAAATGAATTAATCCGTTCTAGATGGGTCCGCGGAGTACTCAACCTGAAGCGTTGATAAACTGAAGCGAACTTTCCCATTGAAAGTAATGGAAAGTGGATTAATCCGTTCTAGACGGGTCCGCGGAGTACTTAAACAGAAATGTTCCTAAACTGAAGCATGGGTGTAATTGGTTCCGGAAGTCTGTTCATAAACTGAAGCGTTCATAAACTGAAGCGAACTTTCCCATTGAAAGTAATGGAAAATGAATTAATCCGTTCTAGATGGGTCCGCGGAGTACTCAACCTGAAGCGTTGATAAACTGAAGCGAACTTTCCCATTGAAAGTAATGGAAAGTGGATTAATCCGTTCTAGACGGGTCCGCGGAGTACTTAAACAGAAATGTTCATAAACTGAAGCATGGGTGTAATTGGTTCCGGAAGTCTGTTCATAAACTGAAGCGTTCATAAACTGAAGCGAACTTTCCCATTGAAAGTAATGGAAAGTGGATTAATCTGTTCCAGACAGTCCACGGAGTACTTAAACTGAAGCGTTCATAAACTGAAGCGAACTTTCCCATTGAAAGTAATGGAAAGTGGATTAATCCGTTCTAGACGGGTCCGCGGAGTACTTAAACAGAAATGTTCATAAACTGAAGCATGGGTGAAATTGGTTCCGGAAGTCTGTTCATAAACTGAAGCGTTCATAAACTGAAGCGAACTTTCCCATTGAAAGTAATGGAAAATGAATTAATCCGTTCCAGATGGGTCCGCGGTGTTCATAAACCGAAAATTCATAAACCGAGGTGTTCGTAAACCGAGGTTCCACTGTAGAAACGGGCCCCGGTGTTTGGGCCGGGGCGCCGGTACGCACGGCGGATCTCGTCGGTCTTTTCCGTGAAGCTGGAATTTTGCCGGATCTTGTACATGACGTGAGGAGGGAGGGTGCCGCCCTTGTTCGTTTGGAGGATCACACCTTTATTGGGGGGGGACGGACGCAGGACGGGACAGAAAAGAATGCATAAAGCCACAAAAAAGAATGCATAAAGCCACAAAAACCTCGTGTTGCAAGCAGAGTTGCATCTCCAGGGCCAGACGAACTACATCCAAGAGTATTAAAAGAACTGGCAGAGGTGATTTCAGAACCACTGGCAATAATCTTTGAAAATTCCTGGAGAACAGGCGAAGTCCCAGCAGACTGGAGGAGGGCAAATGTTGTCCCTATTTTCAAAAAGGGGGGAAAGAGAGGACCCAAACAATGACCGCCCAGTAATCCTGACATCGATACCAGGAAAGATTCTAGAGCGGATCATTAAGCAAACCGTTTGTGAAAAAAGTACAGCATACCTCTACATAAAAGTGCCTAGGCTCAAAAGAAAAAAGAAAAAGAAAGAGAAAAAGGGGAAAAAGAAAACACGACTAAGAATAAAAAGATTTGCTTCCTATTATTTGCAACTCGCGTCCCTAAATATATTATTTTTCCATTGCTGTATCCTATATTATATCTGAAATGTTTACAGATATAATATGTTGTTGTTGTTGCTAAACCACTAAACAACAACAACATATTATATCTGTAAACATTTCAGTATTAATAAATTTACATTATGATGAATTCTCCCCTTGGGATTTATTTACTCTAAGCACATCACTAAATTGCATTCTAAATTCTCTTCCTCCATATAATCCTGTACATGCACAGGACGAACTGCTTCTTCTTTTTTTAATTTTTTTTTTTAAATTTTAAAACAGAACTCTATTCAAAAAATTTCCAAAGATACAGAAACGAATATACAAATTAAATGAAGACAAAAAATACATTAAAAATTCAAAGGTAAGGAAAAAAAAGTACAGCATACCTCTACATAAAAGTGCCTAGGCTCAAAAGAAAAAAGAAAAAGAAAAAAAAAGAAAGAGAAAAAGGGAAAAAAGAAAACACGACTAAGAATAAAAAGATTTGCTTCCTATTATTTGCAGTCCCTAAATATATTATAAATATAAATATATATATTTAGGGCAACTAAATATATTATTTGCAGTCCCTAAATATAAATAACAGTCCCTAAATATATTATTTTTCCATTGCTGTATCCTATATTATATCTGAAATGTTTACAGATATAATATGTTGTTGTTGTTGCTAAACCACTAAACAACAACAACAACAACATATTATATCTGTAAACATTTCAGTATTAATAAATTTACATTATGATGAATTCTCCCCTTGGGATTTATTTACTCTAAGCACATCACTAAATTGCATTCTAAATTCTCTTCCTCCATATAATCCTGTACATGCACAGGACGAACTGCTTCTAGTTTATTTCTGACTCCCTCAAACCTTCTCCAAAATTGAGGATAGTTTGCCTGCAACCCTATAGCTACTTTTTTTTATCACTTATCAGCAGACTGGAGGAGGGCAAATGTTGTCCCTATTTTCAAAAGGGGGGAAAGAGAGGAGCCAAACAATGACCGCCCAGTAATCCTGACATCGATACCAGGAAAGATTCTAGAGCGGATCATTAAGCAAACGGTCTGTGAGCACCTAGAAAGAAACGCTGTGATCACTAAAATTCAGCATGGGTTCCTGAAAAATAAGTCACGTCAGACTAATCTGATCTCATTTTTTGACAGGATTACAAGCCTGGCAGATGAAGGGAACGCTGTGGATGTAGCCTATCTTGATTTCAGCCAGGCCTTTGACAAGGTGCCCCATGATATTCTTGTAAAGAAGCTGGTCAAATGCGGGCTAGACAATGCTACCATTCAGTGGATTTGTAACTGGCTTACTGACCGAACCCAAAGGGTGCTCATCAATGGCTCCTCCTCATCCTGGAGAGTAGTGACTAGTGGGAAGAGCCACAGGGTTCTGTCTTGGGCCCAGTCTTGTTCAACATCTTGATCAATGACTTGGATGATGGGCTTGAGGGCATCCTGAGCAAGTTTGCAGATGACACCAAATGGGGAGGGGTGGCTAACACCCCAGAGGACAGGATCACACTTCAGAATGACCTTAACAGATTAGACAACTGGGCCAAAGCAAACAAGATGAATTTTAACAAGGAGAAATGTAAGGGCAAAAAAAAATATGAAAGGCACAAATACAGGATGGGGGACACCTGGCTTGAGAGCAGTACATGTGAAAAGGATCCAGGAGTCTTGGTAGACCACAAACTTGACATGAGTCAGCAGTGTGATGCAGCAGCTCAAAAAGCCAATGCAATTCTGGGCTGCATCAAGAGGAGTATAGCATCTAGATCTAGGGAAGTAATAGTACCACTGTATTCTGCTCTGGGCAGACCTCACCTGGAGTACTGTGTCCAGTTCTGGGCACCACAGTTCAAGAAGGATCCTGACATGCTGGAACGGGTCCAGAAGAGGGCACCGAAAATGGTCAAAGGCCTGGAAACGATGCCTTATGAGGAACGGCTTAGGGAGCTGGGTATGTTTAGCCTGGAGAAGAGAAGGTGAAGGGGTGATATGATAGCCATGTTCAAATATATGAAAGGATGTCATATAGAGGAGGGAGAAAGGTTGTTTTCTGCTGCTCCAGAGAAGCAGACACGGAGCAATGGATTCAAACTTCAAGAAAGAAGATTCCACCTAAACATTGGGGGTGGGGGATCACAGGAAAGAACCACAGCAACGCGTGGCCGGGTCAGCTAGTTTATTAATAAAAGTATTTATATACTGCTAAATTCCACCTCAACATTAGGAAGAGCTTCCTGACAGTAAGAGCTGTTCGGCAGTGGGATTTGCTGCCAAGGAGTGTGGTGGAGTCTCCTTCTCTGGAGGTCTTGAAGCAGAGGCTTGACAGGCGTATGTCAAGAATGCTTTGGTGGTGTTTCCTGCTTGGCAGGGGGTTGGACTGGGTGGCCCTTGTGGTCTCTTCCAACTCTATGATTCTATGATTCTATGATTCTATGAGTGCTCCTGTGGATTGACAGCTGGCCTTGCTGTTCTCTTACATTGCTTCCTCTCTTCCTTCCTCCACAGGACTCGTTCGCCGAGGGCGCTCTGAGCCACCACCTCCTGCCCAAACTGCAAGCGCTGAACCAGTGCCTCGGCGAGCTATTGTGCCTCTCGGCGAAGGTGAGAGCTGCGGTACGGACAGAGTAGGGCAAGGGCCAAGGAAGCGGGAGTGCTGGGAGTTGAAAGGCCGCGAGTGGGCTAGCCATGAGGGCTGAGCTCTGCCTCCGACCGAAACATCAGGAAGAACTTCCTGACAGTCAGAGCTGTTCGGCAGTGGGATTTGCTGCCAAGGAGTGTGGTGGAGTCTCCTCCTTTGGAGGCCTTTAAGCGGAGGCTTGACAGGCATATGTCAAGAATGCTGTGATGGTGTTTCCTGCTCGGCAGGGGGGTTGGACTGGATGGCCCTTGGGGTCTCTTCCAACTCTACGATTCTATGATTCAATGCTTCTGAATGCCAGTTGCCAGAAGCTAATGTGCTCAGGTCCTCCTTTCCGGTTTCCCATGGGGGCATCTTGTTGGCCACTGGGAGAACAGGGTGCTGGACCAGACAGGCCATTGGCCTGATCCAGGAGCGCTCCTCTTGTGTTCTTTCGGGAGTCTCGGTGACATCCATTTACACACACTGACTGGATAATAATCAATCAATATACTTTATTCGACCGATAGAACAAAAACATTTCACAATACAAAGATAAACATATAAAACTGAAGGCATCAGGAGGATACATAAAATATAAAAATATAAAACTGAGGACATCAGCGGGATACATAAATGGGGTATGACCGCACTACTAAACCTCCTACAGGTAACCCGCATCAAGACATTCGATTATACGTTTCCGACACTTGAGCGCCAGGAAAAGGAATTTAGCCACTAAGAAGGTTATTTTCCCAGTGGGCTTGTTGAGCAAATATGCTGCCTGCCGTTCTCTTGGTCGGGAACTAAACTGAGATAAATACGGGTCTATAAGATATTGCCTTAAATCATTATAAAAGGGACAACTCAGTAGAATGTGTTGTGTGGATTCTGCCTCGCCCAAGGCACAATGGCACATTCTCTGACCGTATGGGACTCCTCCAAATCTTCCCCTCAAAACCGCCGAATCCAGGACATTCAGTCTAGCCACAGTAAGTAGTCTGCGGTATTCCACGTAGTGGATATCCGCCAGGTAACGGGCTGGTGCAGACCGATACACCTGCTCCCCTAAAAACACCCCAGATTTCACGCGGGCTATGTCCTCCTGTCTGGCGCTATCCCCCAATCTCTGAGCGGTCATCGCTTTAGCGCGACTGAACGTCATGGACTCAATATAAAGGGAGGACAGACCGCACTTTTGCACTTCCTCTACCACTTCCCTTTCCCATGGAGATTTAAAATAATAATAATAGTAATAATAATAATAATAATAATAATAATAATAATAATAATAATAGATTTTTATTTATACCCCGCCCTCCCCAATCAAAAACCGGGCTCAGGGCGGCTGACACCAACAGAATTACAATGAAACATAGAAACAATTAATTAAAATACAGTGTTAAAATTTAAAGTGCAGCCTCATTTCAAGTAGTCCATAAATCCAGGCCACGAGGGAGGAAAAGCACAGGGGTCAGACTTAAGTCCAGCGCAGAGGCCAGGCAGAACAGCTCGGTGTCTTGCAGGCCCTGCGGAAAGATGACAAATCCCGCAGGGCCCTGGTCTCCTGGGAAAGAGCGTTCCACCAAGTTGGGGCCAGTACTGAAAAGGCCCCGGCTCTAGTAGAGGCCAATCTAGCCATCTTATGACTCAGGATCTCCAGAATATTGTTGTTTGTGGACCTTAAGGTCCTCCGCGGGGCATACCAGGAGAGGCGGCCCCGTAGGTACGAGGGTCCCAAGCTGCATAGGGCTTTAAAGGTCAAAACCAGCACCTTAAACCTGATCCTGTACTCCACCGGGAGCCAGTGCAGCTGGTAAAGCACTGGATGAATGCGATCCCGCGGCCGGGACCCCGTCAGGAGCCTCGCCGCGGCATCCTGCGCCCGCTGGAGTTTCTGGGTCAGCTTGAAGGGCAGCCCCGCGTAGAGCGAGTTACAATAGTCAAGCCTGGAGGTGATCGTCGCATGGATCGCTGCGGCCGGATCAGGGCGAGAGAGGTAGGGGACCAAATGCTTAATACGGCGGAGATTGAAAAATGCCAGGTCTTCACCCCGATGTAGCAGTATACCACTGTGGGATTTGCCAAGTCTTCATCAGGCCTCTCTTTGCATCCATGAGGACTAGAAACTAGATGTTTTTGTTTTGGAAAAGCAACTAAAGCTAGGATTGACATGACACACACCCCACTGCCAATTTTAACCTAGAAAGCCTACATGGCTCCATATTTGGGAATGCATCTTCCTGGTGTGAACCTTGCAAATGTCTTTGAACCTTATTCAACATCTTGATCAATGACTCGGATGATGGGCTTGAGGGCATCCTGAGCAAGTTTGCAGGCGACACCAAATTGGGAGGGGCGGCTAATACCCCAGAGGACAGGATCACGCTTCAGAATGACCTTAACAGATTAGACAACTGGGCCAAAGCAAACAAGATGAATTTTAACAAGGAGAAATGTAAGGGCAAAAAAAAAATGAAAGGCACAAATACAGGATGGGGGACACCTGGCTTGAGAGCAGTACATGTGAAAAGGATCCAGGAGTCTTGGTTGACCACAAACTTGACCTGAGTCAGCAGTGTGATGCAGCAGCTCAAAAAGCCAATGCAATTCTGGGCTGCATCAATAGGAGTATAGCATCTAGATCAAGGGAAGTAATAGTACCACTGTATTCTGCTCTGGTCAGACCTCACCTGGAGTACTGTGTCCAGTTCTGGGCACCACAGCTCAAGAAGGATACGGACAAGCTGGAACGTGTCCAGAGGAGGGAAACCAAAATGGTCAAAGGCCTGGAAACGATGCCTTAGGAGGAACGGCTTAGGGAGCTGGGTATGTTTAGCCTGGAGAAGAGAAGGTTAAGGGGTGATATGATAGCCATGTTCAAATATATAAAAGGATGTCATATGGAGGAGGGAGAAAGGTTGTTTTCTGCTGCTCCAGAGAAGCGGACACGGAGCAATGGATTCAAACTTCAAGAAAGAATATTCCACCTCAACATTAGGAAGAACTTCCTGACAGTCAGAGCTGTTCGGCAGTGGGATTTGCTGCCAAGGAGTGTGGTGGAGTCTCCTCCTTTGGAGGTCTTGAAGCAGAGGCTTGACAGGCATATGTCAAGAATGCTTGGATGGTGTTTCCTGCTTGGCAGGGGGTTGGACTGGATGGCCCTTGGGGTCTCTTCCAACTCTAGGATTCTATGATTCTATGATTAGGAAGAACTTCCTGACAGTAAGAGCTGTTCGGCAGTGGGATTTGCTGCCAAGGAGTGTGTTGGAGTCTCCTTCTTTGGAGGTCTTGAAGCAGAGGCTCGACAGGCATATGTCAAGAATGCTTGGATGGTGTTTCCTGCTTGGCAGGGGGTTGGACTGGATGGCCCTTGGGGTCTCTTCCAACTCTATGATTCTATGATTGGGGGCATTCAAAGTGCTCCCCACCTGGTGACAACAAAGGAGAGGGCCTTTTCAGTTGTGGGAACCCTTAATCAGGACCCAAGTATAAGAGTACCCTCCCGGCCTTGTGGCTTCCAGTGTGACTGTGGAAGCAGAGCAGAGCTGCCATGGTTCGTAGCCATCAATAGCTCCATCTCATCCATGCATTTGTCCAGTCCTCTTTTAAAGCTATCTAGGTTGGTGGCCACCACTGCCTCTTGTGGGAGGGAGTTCCACAGTTTAACTGTGCTCTGTGTTAGTCATAGAATTGTAGCGTTGGGAGGGACCCAAGAGGACATGTAGTCCAACCCTCTGCAATGCAAGAATCACAGCTAAATAATCCCTGACAGGTCGAGGAGTCACCTAAAGACTTTCTCGTGTGTGTTAGAATGAGGGATGGAGTGCTGGTTTTGACCTTTAAAGCCCTCTGCAGCTTTTCCTGACAGTAAGAGCTGTTCGGCAGTGGGATTTGCTGCCAAGGAGTGTGGTGGAGTCTCCTTCTTTGGAGGTCTTTAAGCAGAGGCTTGACAGGCATATGTCAAGAATGCTTGGATGGTGTTTCCTGCTTGGCAGGGGGTTGGACTGGATGGCCCTTGGGGTCTCTTCCAACTCTAGGATTCTATGATTAGGAAGAACTTCCTGACAGTAAGAGCTGTTCGGCAGTGGGATTTGCTGCCAAGGAGTGCGGTGGAGTCTCCTTCTTTGGAGGCCTTGAAGCAGAGGCTTGACAGGCATATGTCAAGAATGCTTGGATGGTGTTTCCTGCTTGGCAGGGGGTTGGACTGGATGGCCCTCGGGGTCTCTTCCAACTCTAGGATTCCAGGATTCTATGATTAATCTGTATTTTAATTAATTGTTTTTATGTTTTATTGTCATTCTGTTGGTGTCAGCCGCCCTGAGCCCGGCTTTTGACTGGGGGCGGGGGCGGGGTATAAATAAAAATTTATTATTATTATATTATTATTATTAAGAAGATGGTGGTGGTTTGTCTTTTTGAGAGAGTGTGTGTGAAGCGCAGGCAGCCCTGGAACAAACCACTTTTCTTTGTCTCTAGCCCCCGAACCCCGGTTTTGCCATGGGGCACGCTCCACCCTCTGCCCCCACGGCCTCCCCTCCTCTCGTCGGATCTCAGCAGGCCTTCAACATGTTGAAGGAGCAGAACCGCCTGCTCACCATGGTGAGTGTGCTACAAGTGCCAGACCGAGAAATATTTATTATTGCGGTCGAGGACCAGTTCATAGAGAAACATAAAATACGGATAAAAATAAAAATAAAATACTGGGAGTCCCTTTTGAAAGAACAGTTTCAGGGAGCATACGGTATATATGACGCTTTGTGGAACGTTTGAAATACATCGTTCATCCTATATACAATGCTGAAAGTTTAACCCTTAAAAGAGAAGCTGGGTATGTTTAGCCTGGAGGAGAGAAGGTGAAGGGGGGATATGATAGCCATGTTCAAATATATGAAAGGACGTCATATGGAGGAGGGAGAAAGGTTGTTTTCTGCTGCTCCAGAGAAGCGGGCACGGAGCAATGGATTCAAACTTCAAGAAAGAAGATTCCACCTCAACATTAGGAAGAACTTCCTGACAGTAAGAGCTGCTCGACAGTGGGATTTGCTGCCAAGGAGTGTGGTGGAGTCTCCTTCTTTGGAGGTCTTTAAGCAGAGGCTTGACAGGCATATGTCAGGAATGCTTTGATGGTGTTTCCTGCTGGGCAGGGGGTTGGACTGGATGGCCCTTGGGGTCTCTTCCAACTCTATGATTCTATGTGGTGGTCTTAACTATGCCTTTACCTTGCAGGAGGTGACAGACAAAAGCGAGCGGATCACCCAGCTGGAGCGGGAGAAATCCACTCTGATCAAGCAGCTGTTTGAAGCGCGTGCCCACAGCCAGGAGGAAAGCAACCAGCTGGACTCCACCTTCATCTAAAGACAGACGTCCCCAAACTCCGGCCCTCCAGATGTTTTGGACTCCAATGCCCATTATCCCTGCCCACCGGTCCTCTTAGCTAGGGACCATGGGAGTTGTAGGGCCGAAACATCTGGAGGGCCGCAGGTTGGGGGTGCCCGATCCGAGACCATCTCTGGTCAGACCTCACCTGGAGTGCTGTGTCCAGTTCCAGAAGGAGACTGACCAGCTGGAACGTGTCCAGAGGAGGGCAACCGAAATGGTCCGAGGCCTGGAAACGATGCCTTATGAGGAACGGCTTAGGGAGCTGGGTATGTTTAGCCTGGAGAAGAGAAGGTCAAGGGGTGATATGATAGCCATGTTCAAATATATAAAAGGATGTCATATAGAGGAGGGAGAAAGGTTGTTTTCTGCTGCTCCAGAGAAGCGGACACGGAGCAACGGATTCAAGCTACAAGAAAGAAGATTCCACCTCAACATTAGGAAGAACTTCCTGACAGTAAGAGCTGTTCGGCAGTGGAACTTGCTGCCAGTTCTGGGCACCACAGTTCAAGAAGGAGACTGACCAGCTGGAACGTGTCCAGAAGAGGGCAACCGAAATGGTCCAAGGCCTGGAAACGATGCCTTACGAGGAACGGCTTAGGGAGCTGGGTATGTTTAGCCTGGAGAAGAGAAGGTTAAGGGGCGATATGATAACCATGTTCAAATATATAAAAGGATGTCATATAGAGGAGGGAGAAAGGTTGTTTTCTGCTGCTCCAGAGAAGCGGACACGGAGCAATGGATTCAAACTACAAGAAAGAAGATTCCACCTCAACATTAGGAAGAACTTCCTGACAGTAAGAGCTGTTCGGCAGTGGAACTTGCTGCCAGTTCTGGGCACCACAGTTCAAGAAGGAGACTGACCAGCTGGAACGTGTCCAGAGGAGGGCAACCGAAATGGTCAAAGGCCTGGAAACGATGCCTTATGAGGAACGGCTTAGGGAGCTGGGTATGTTTAGCCTGGAGAAGAGAAGGTTCAGGGGGGATATGATAGCCATGTTCAAATACCGTTTTTCTCATATTATAAGACACATCTTATATTTATTTTTTCCACACTATGGCTTATTTCCAAGGGATGTCTTATTTTTTTCCCTCCTCCTCCTGCCGCGGCCGGCATTGCTGCTGCGCCCATCACTATGTCTTATTTTCGGGGTATGGCTTATATTCCTCGAATGCTTAAAAATCCTGCGATGGCTTATTTTATGGGTATGTCTTAAAATATGAGAAACTGGGTATATAAAAGGATGTCATAGAGAGGAGGGAGAAAAGGTTGCTTTCTGCTGCGCCAGAGAAGCGGACACGGAGCAATGGATTCAAGCTACAAGAAAGAAGATTCCACCTCAACATTAGAAAGAACTTCCTGACAGTAAGAGCTGTTCGGCAGTGGGATTTGCTGCCAAGGAGTGTGGTGGAGTCTCCTTCTTTGGAGGTCTTTAAGCAGAGGCTTGACAGGCATATGTCAAGAATGCTTTGATGGTGTTTCCTGCTTGGCAGGGGGTTGGACTGGATGACCCTTGTGGTCTCTTCCAACTCTAGGATTCTATGATTCTTTGAGGCAGCTGCACGGGGGGGAGGGGAAAACGGATATTTTAAGAGGCACTAACTACTGGGCCACCCAGCTTTCACCAACCTGGTGCCTTCCAGCTGTTTTAGACTACAATTCCCATCAGCCACAGCATCATACAACCACCCTGGCTGAGGCCTTTGGGAGTTGTAGTCCAAAATGTCCAGAAGGCACCAAGATGATGGAGGTTGGGCTTGGCTATCCTGACAGTAAGAGCTGTTCGGCAGTGGAATTTGCTGCCAGGGAGTGTGGTGGAGTCTCCTTCTTTGGGAGGTCTTTAAGCAGAGGCTTGACAGGCATACGTCAGGAATGCTTTGATGGTGTTTCCTGCTTGGCAGGGGGTTGGACTGGATGGCCCTTGTGGTCTCTTCCAACTCTATGACTCTATGATTCTCTATGATTCTATGATTCCACCTAAACATTAGAAAGAACTTCCTGACAGTAAGAGCTGTTCGGCAGTGGGATTTGCTGCCAAGGAGTGTGGTGGAGTCTCCTTCTTTGGGAGGTCTTTAAGCAGAGGCTTGACAGGCATATGTCAGGAATGCTTTGATGGTGTTTCCTGCTCAGCAGGGGGTTGGACTGGATGGCCCTTGGGGTCTCTTCCAACTCTATGACTCTATGATTCTCTATGATTCTATGACTCCACCTAAACATTAGAAAGAACTTCCTGACAGTAAGAGCTGTTCGGCAGTGGAATTTGCTGCCAAGGAGAGTGGTGGAGTCTCCTTCTTTGGGAGGTCTTTAAGCAGAGGCTTGACAGGCATACGTCAGGAATGCTTTGATCGTGTTTCCTGCTTGGCAGGGGGTTGGACTGGATGGCCCTTGTGGTCTCTTCCAACTCTATGACTCTATGATTCTCTATGATTCTATGATTCCACCTAAACATTAGAAAGAACTTCCTGACAGTAAGAGCTGTTCGGCAGTGGGATTTGCTGCCAAGGAGTGTGGTGGAGTCTCCTTCTTTGGGAGGTCTTTAAGCAGAGGCTTGACAGGCATATGTCAGGAATGCTTTGATGGTGTTTCCTGCTCGGCAGGGGGTTGGACTGGATGGCCCTTGGGGTCTCTTCCAACTCTAGGATTCTATGATTCTCTATGATTCTATGATTCCACCTAAACATTAGAAAGAACTTCCTGACAGTAAGAGCTGTTCGGCAGTGGAATTTGCTGCCAAGGAGTGTGGTGGAGTCTCCTTCTTTGGAGGTCTTGAAGCAGAGGCTTGACAGCCATCTGTCAGGAATGCTTTGATGGTGTTTCCTGCTTGGCAGGGGGTTGGACTGGATGGCCCTTGTGGTCTCTTCCAACTCTTTGATTCTATGAGTAGGAAGAACTTCCTGACAGTAAGAGCTGTTCGGCAGTGGGATTTGCTGCCAAGGAGTGTGGTGGAGTCTCCTTCTTTGGGAGGTCTTTAAGCAGAGGCTTGACAGGCATATGTCAGGAATGCTTTGATGGTGTTTCCTGCTCAGCAGGGGGTTGGACTGGATGGCCCTTGGGGTCTCTTCCAACTCTATGACTCTATGATTCTCTATGATTCTATGACTCCACCTAAACATTAGAAAGAACTTCCTGACAGTAAGAGCTGTTCGGCAGTGGAATTTGCTGCCAAGGAGAGTGGTGGAGTCTCCTTCTTTGGGAGGTCTTTAAGCAGAGGCTTGACAGGCATACGTCAGGAATGCTTTGATCGTGTTTCCTGCTTGGCAGGGGGTTGGACTGGATGGCCCTTGTGGTCTCTTCCAACTCTATGACTCTATGATACTCTATGATTCTATGATTCCACCTAAACATTAGAAAGAACTTCCTGACAGTAAGAGCTGTTCGGCAGTGGGATTTGCTGCCAAGGAGTGTGGTGGAGTCTCCTTCTTTGGGAGGTCTTTAAGCAGAGGCTTGACAGGCATATGTCAGGAATGCTTTGATGGTGTTTCCTGCTCGGCAGGGGGTTGGACTGGATGGCCCTTGGGGTCTCTTCCAACTCTAGGATTCTATGATTCTCTATGATTCTATGATTCCACCTAAACATTAGAAAGAACTTCCTGACAGTAAGAGCTGTTCGGCAGTGGAATTTGCTGCCAAGGAGTGTGGTGGAGTCTCCTTCTTTGGAGGTCTTTAAGCAGAGGCTTGACAGCCATCTGTCAGGAATGCTTTGATGGTGTTTCCTGCTTGGCAGGGGGTTGGACTGGATGGCCCTTGTGGTCTCTTCCAACTCTTTGATTCTATGAGTAGGAAGAACTTCCTGACAGTAAGAGCTGTTCGGCAGTGGGATTTGCTGCCAAGGAGTGTGGTGGAGTCTCCTTCTTTGGGAGGTCTTTAAGCAGAGGCTTGACAGGCATACGTCAGGAATGCTTTGATGGTGTTTCCTGCTTGGCAGGGGGTTGGACTGGATGGCCCTTGGGGTCTCTTCCAACTCTAGGATTCTACGAATATGGGCAGACTTACCCAGTATCTGTCACGCTCCAAATAGAATGTCCATAGACATGCTGTGACATCATTGATTGTCCACCAATGGCAGGAAACCCATTACAGCTACAGTGGGTTTTGTGGGCATGTAGGGACATGGGGGGGCGCGGCGCTGAGGGTTCAACCACAGAGCCTAGGGCTTGCCGATCAGAAGGTCGGCGGTTCGAATCCCCGCCGCGGGGTGAGCTCCCGTCGCTCGGTCCCAGCTCCTGCCCACCTAGCAGTTCAAAAGCACGTCAAAAGTGCAAGTAGATAAATAGGAACCGCTCCGGCGGGAATCATAGAATCCTAGAGTTGGAAGAGACCCCAAGGGTCATCCAGTCCAACCCCCTGCCAAGCAGGAAACGCCATCAAAGCATTCTTGACATATGCCTGTCAAGCCTGCGCTTAAAGACCTCCAAAAAAAGGAGACTCCACCACACGCCTTGGTAGCAAATCCCACTGCCGAACAGCTCTTACTGTCAGGAAGTTCTTCCTAATGTTGAGGTGGAATCTTCTTTCTTGTAGTTTGAATCCATTGCTCCGTAGATCAATAGGAACCGCTACAGCGGGAAGGTCAACGGCGTTTCCGTGCGCTGCTCTGGTTCGCCAGAAGCGGCTTTGTCATGCTGGCCACATGACCCGGAAGCTGTGCGCCGGCTCCCTCGGCCAATAATGCCGGACGAGCGCCGCGACCCCAGAGTCGGACGCGACCGGACCTCGCGGCCAGGGGTCCCTAAACCAAACAATCCTGTCCGCTTTTTTTGCCCCTGCCGTTTCGACTCGGGACGTCTCCGCAAAGAGCCTTTCCCCCCCTGTAATCGGAATTGTAGAGTTGGAAGGGACCCTGGGGGTCATCTAATCCAGCCCCCTGGAATGTGCAGTTGTCTCATACGGGGCTCGAACCTGCAACCTTGGCGTTATCACTAAGCCACCGAGCGATCCAGGCGGTGGTTAAATGCCAGGTGACTTCCCTCTTCAAATAGGTTTACCCTCCCCAAATACATTTTCGGTACATCTGAACCAGGCACCCCCAAACTGCGGCCCTCCAGATGTTTTGAGACTACAACTCCCATGATCCCTAGCTAGCAGGACCGGCGGTCGGGGAAGATGGGAATTGTAGTCCAAAACATCTGGAGGGCCGGAGTTTGGGGATGCCTGGCCTACAACTCCCATGATCCCTAGCTAACAGGACCAGTGGTCGGGGAAGATGGGAATTGTAGACCGAAACATCTGGAGGGCCGAAGTTTGGGGGTGCCTGGCCTACAACTCCCATGATCCCTAGCTAGCAGGACCAGTGGTCGGGGGAAGATGGGAATTGTAGTCCAAAACGTCTGGAGGGCCGAAGTTTGGCGATGCCTGGCCTACAACTCCCATGATCCCTAGCTAGCAGGACCAGTGGTCGGGGAAGATGGGAATTGTAGTCCAAAACATCTGGAGGGCCGAAGTTTGGGGGTGCCTGGCCTGCAACTCCCATGATCCCTAGCTAGCAGGACCAGTGGTCGGGGAAGATGGGAATTGTAGTCCAAAACATCTGGAGGGCCGAAGTTTGGGGATGCCTGGCCTGCAACTCCCATGATCCCTAGCTAGCAGGACCAGTGGTCGGGGAAGATGGGAATTGTAGTCCAAAACATCTGGAGGGCCGAAGTTTGGGGGTGCCTGGCCTGCAACTCCCATGATCCCTAGCTAGCAGGACCAGTGGTCGGGGAAGATGGGAATTGTAGTCCAAAACATCTGGAGGGCCGAAGTTTGGGGATGCCTGGCCTGCAACTCCCATGATCCCTAGCTAGCAGGACCAGTGGTCGGGGAAGATGGGAATTGTAGTCCAAAACATCTGGAGGGCCGGAGTTTGGGGATGCCTGATCTGAACACTCCTATGCCATTTTGTACGTAGCATTTTCGCAACTTATCCGACGTTCTGCATATATGTACATGGATATACTTGTTGAAATGTTTTCGGTCCCCTTTTTCTCCCCCAATAAAAGCTGAAATGAGCCTGCAGCCCTTCCTGTCACCCTTCCTGTTATTTATCACGCCGATCCCACTCAGGGGGCTTTCACGAATGATCGTGAAAGTGCGGGTCTCTGCCCCGAGGGGCTTACAATCTACAAATGGTCCCGAGGCAGCGAGAGCCGGGCTGTGGGACTTCTCAAATCCTTCAAAACGTCATGAGATACGCCAGTCATGGAGGGGGGGGGGGACAGAATAGATCGTGGGTCGGGACCTGTGGGTCTACCACACTTCCTTGGCAGCAAATCCCACTGCCGAACAGCTCTTACTGTCAGGAAGTTCTTCCTACTCAAAACGTCATGAGATACGCCAGTCATGGAGGGGGGGGGGACAGAATAGATCGTGGGTCGGGACCTGTGGGTCCACCACACTTCCTTGGCAGCAAATCCCACTGCCGAACAGCTCTTACTGTCAGGAAGTTCTTCCTACTCATAGAATCAAAGAGTTGGAAGAGACCACAAGGGCCATCCAGTCCAACCCCCTGCCGAAAATAAGACACCGTCTTCTATTTATTATCAGACGATTTCTGTATTTTAGAATTTCTGTTTTGTTGGAAGCCGCCCAGAGTGGCTGGGGGAAGCCGGCCAGATGCGCGGGGTATAAATAATAAATTATTATTAAATTATTATTATTATTATTATTATTATTATTATTATTCCTAAAATAACCCCACATTGGCTTATTTTCAGGGGGTTCTATGAGGCAGCTGCACGGAGGGGAGAGGGAAACGGATATTTTAAGAGGCACTAACTACTAGGCCACCCAGCTTTCACCAACCTGGTGCCTTCCAGCTGTTTTAGACTACAATTCCCATCAGCCACAGCATGATACAACCACCCTGGCTGAGGCCTTTGGGAGTTGTAGTCCAAAATGTCCAGAAGGCACCAAGATGATGGAGGTTGGGTTTGGCTATCCTGACAGTAAGAGCTGTTCGGCAGTGGGATTTGCTGCCAAGGAGTGTGGTGGAGTCTCCTTCTTTGGGAGGTCTTGAAGCAGAGGCTTGACAGGCATATGTCAAGAATGCTTTGATGGTGTTTCCTGCTTGGCAGGGGGTTGGACTGGATGGCCCTTGGGGTCTCTTCCAACTCTATGACTCTATGATTCTCTATGATTCTATGATTCCACCTAAACATTAGGAATGATTATTATTATTCCTAAAATAACCCCACATTGGCTTATTTTCAGGGGGTGTCTTTTTTTTTTTATTACGCGTCCAGCCTTGCCTCTTCCTTGGGGCCCTCCAGAACTGCGCCTATCCCTATGTCTTTATTTTTGGGGTGCGGCTTATATTGCACAAATGTCTTATTTATTATTATTATTATTATTATTTTTTAATTCTAAATTTATTGAATGTTGCGGTTAAAAGTACATATGAACAGTTTGCCCATACATCACATATAAAAAAAGCGAGGAATTCCCAATTTCTTGAAGCATGGGAACCCAAATGAAAAATTCTTTAGACGATTTGGCATAACATTCGGTTGGATTGATATATATATGTGTATAATTTGAAATATTGAATGTGATATAATTGGTTTTAATTGGAAAATTAATAAAAATATTTTTAAAAATAAAAAAATAAAAAAAGCTGACAGATCATATATACAGAAATATAGATCACAAAACATAAACTAAAACCCAGAAGATAATGGAAAAAAAGACGAAGATTAAGAAGAAAGAAAACAAAAAAGGAGTAAAGAAGAAAGGAGAGAACAAAAAGAAGAAAAGCGAAGAAAACAGAGAATTCTACAAGAAAAAACATGACTTCATCGTACAGGAAGTAATTTGCCATTTTTCCAGCTTGTCTGTCTTTTTCTATTATACTCTTGTTTTGGAACAATTTTTCCTATATCTTTCTTTATTTTCTTTCGTTTTTCTTTTTCGGCAAGGTTAATCCAAACAGAGCTAGGTTTTTGATCCCAAACCTTGTTTCCCCAAATAATCGTTTAGGTATTTCCACTGATTTCTCACTAGATTTTTCGATTTCTTGGTGTATTACATCTGTCAGTTTAGCTAGCTCCAAATACTCACACAATTTGTTAATCCATTCTCCCTTTGATGGGATGTTTGTACTTTTCCATTTACCCGCAATTAATATTCTGGCTGCTGATGAGGCATACATAAATATATTCACCTTTTCTTTTTTTTCTTTTTTTTAAAATACATTTTATTCCAATTTTCCAAATTCAACAAATTAACAAAACCAATCTTTTATACAAAATCTTCTATTCACATCTTTTACCTTGCTCCGCCGAGCTATGACTTCCCCCCCTCCCTTCATGCGGGTTTCTTGTTAATTCCTTTTTTTGCAGTTCCTTTTTTAACATATTGGTCAATTCGTAAGGTTTATTTTAATCCTGCGAGAGTTTTTAATGATCTACAGTTTTTCTCCATATAGTCCACATATTTACTCCAGTCCTTTTGAAACCTTGTCTCCCCCTGGTCACGAATCTTGCATGTCAATCTAGGAAGTTCAGCATAGTCCATCATTTTTATCTGCCACTCCACAATTGTAGGTAATTCCTGTAATTTCCATTTTTGGGCTAACAAAGTCCTAGCCGCGGTTGTTGCACACATAAACAGTGTTTGATCTTCTTTTCTAATCTCTCCTCCTATTATTCCTAACAAAAATGCTTCTGGCTTTTTTGGAAAGGTATATCTAAACATCTTTTTCAATTCGTTATATAAACTTTCCCAAAATCTTTTAACTTTTTCGCATGTCCACCACATATGATAAAATTCACCATCTTTCTCTTTACATTTCCAGCAGCTTTTATCACTCATTCTATACATTTTAGCTAACTTAACTGGAGTTAAAAACCATCTGTACATCATCTTATAGACATTTTCTTTCAAGGCAGCACATGCTGTAAATCTGAAAGTTGGATTCCATAGTTTCAACCACGCATCATATTCAATATTATGCCCCAAATCTTTTGCCCATTTAATCATCACTTCTTTTGTCAACTCCTCTTTTGTATACCACTCCAACAACAAATCGTACATCTTTGCCAAAAGCTTTGTTTTGCCTTCTAGCACTTCTATTTGAAATTTGGATCTTTTATCCTCAAAACCTATTTTTCTATCTTCTTTAAGCACATCATTTATTTGATGGTATTCTATCCATCCTGTTAACACTCCTTTAATGTCCTCAAAAGGTTTTAAACTCCATCCTTTTTCAGTTTTCGTCAAGATTTCCTCATACGTGGCCCGCCTCTTTTCCATATTTACCTTCTTAACTGTTAATACCTCTGCTGGTGAGACCCACCAGGGTGTTTTAGTCTCTAACAGCCTTTTATTTCTTTCCCACACCTTATCTTATCACATGATTCGTAAACCCGGTATGTGATTTCTTTTTGTCATAACATAAATATGCATGCCATCCAAATCTATTATTAAAAATATATTCACCTTTTCATTGGCAATCTCGTTGTTCCGAATCCCTAGTAGGTACATTTCTGCCCTTTTGGGGGAAAGATGTTTTTAATAATTTTTTAACCTCTTCATGAATTAATTCCCCAAAATTCTTGATTATAGGGCAGGTCCACCATACATGAAAAAAGCTGCCCACTGCATTGCTGCATCTCCAGCATTTATTGCTGCAGGAGTTATTGATTATCGCCAATTTGCTGGGTACCATGTACCATCTATAATGCATCTTCATATAGTTCTCCCTTAATATAAGACTTGCAGTGAATTTTATATTTTTAGTCATAAATCTTTCCCATTTATCGAATGTAATTTCGTATCCCAAATCATTTCCCCATTTTAACATCCATTTTCCTTTCACATTTTCTTCTGCCTCTGTATCTCCCAAGAGTCTATACGTTTTTGCTATTGTTTTTTCATCATTTAGAAGTATTTCTCTTTCAAATTTGGTTACAGGTAGGTAGCCGTGTTGGTCTGGATCGAAGTAAAATAAAAAAATTCCTTCAGTAGCACCTTAAAGACCAACTAAGTTTTTATTTTGGTATGAGCTTTCGTGTGCATGCACACTTCTTCAGATACAGATGACATAAGTGCCTGGAAACTTCCATTTCACTGTATCTGAAGAAGTGCGCATGCACACGAAAGCTCATACCAAAATAAAAACTTAGTTGGTCTTTAAGGTGCTACTGAAGGAATTTTTTTATTTTTCTTTCAAATTTGGTTATTGCAATTACAACTCCTTTACATTTAATATCCTTCTCATATGTCGCTTTTAATTGAAAAAAATTCTAGCCAGCTTATTCCTAGCTGGCAAATGTCTTATTTTAGGAGAAACAACCGATTGTTTAAAAAAAAATATGCACTTTCTCCCCCCAGTTTAAGTCCTCAGATATTTGCAGTGGCCCCCACCCCATTTACAACCCCCTACCTTCCCCTTGCCACTTCCTGGGTTTTTTTGTATGGAACTGAACAATTCGGGTGCTTCAGAACGCGCCTTCTGTTGCCAGGCCCTTACAGTTAATGTGGCCCTGTTTTTAACCCTTTTTTTACCTTTATCGTTTTACTGATTGCGAATATGCTGACCGAGGCCCCCCTTTAGATTCGGAGGCCCGCCCCAAGTGGCCCGTATGACCCCCCGCCCTCCTTCTGTCTGGGCCTGTCTGTTGCTACGGGGCTATGGGGCTTCGCTATTTGACACACACACACCCCGGGTTGGGATTCTTTAAGTAGTTCTCTGGGTCCCAGGGCACATATTTGCTACCATTCAGTGGATTTGTAACTGGCTGACTGACCGAACCCAAAGGGTGCTCATCGATGGCTCCTTCTCATCCTGGAGAGTAGTGACTAGTGGGAAGAGCCACAGGGTTCTGTCTTGGGCCCAGTCTTATTCAACATCTTTATCAATGACTTCAACATCTTTATCAATGAAGGGAACGCTGTGGATGTAGCCTATCTTGATTTCAGCCAGGCCTTTGACAAGGTGCCCCATGATATTCTTGTAAAGAAACTGGTCAAATGTGGGCTAGACAATGCTACCATTCAGTGGATTTGTAACTGGCTGACTGACCGAACCCAAAGGGTGCTCATCGATGGCTCCTCCTCATCCTGGAGAGTAGTGACTAGTGGGAAGAGCCACAGGGTTCTGTCTTGGGCCCAGTCTTGTTCAACATCTTTATCAATGACTCGGATGATGGGCTTGAGGGCATCCTGAGCAAGTTGGCAGACGGCACCAAATGGGGAGGGGTGGCTAACACCCCAGAGGACAGGATCACACTTCAGAATGACCTTAACAGATTAGACAGCTGGGCCAAAGCAAACAAGATGAATTTGAACAAGGAGAAATGTAAAGTACTACACTTGGGCAAAAAAAATGAAAGGCGCAAATACAGGATGGGAGACCCCTGGCTTGAGAGCAGTACATGTGAAAAGGATCTAGGAGTCTTGGTAGACCACAAACTTGACCTGAGTCAGCAGTGTGATGCAGCAGCTCAAAAAGCCAATGCAATTCTGGGCTGCATCAATAGGAGTATAGCATCTAGATCTAGGGAAGTAATAGTACCACTGTATTCTGCTCTGGTCAGACCTCACCTGGAGTACTGTGTCCAGTTCTGGGCACCACAGTTCAAGAAGGATCCTGACAAGCTGGAACGTGTCCAGAGGAGGGCAAGCAAAATGGTCAAAGGCCTGGAAACGATGCCTTATGAGGAACGGCTTAGGGAGCTGGGTATGTTTAGCCTGGAGAAGAGAAGGTTAAGGGGTGATATGATAACCATGTTCAAATATATAAAAGGATGTCATATGGAGGAGGGAGAAAGGTTGTTTTCTGCTGCTCCAGAGAAGCGGACACGGAGCAACGGATTCAAACTACAAGAAAGAAGATTCCACCTCAACCTTAGGAAGAGCTTCCTGACAGTAAGAGCTGTTCGGCAGTGGGATTTGCTGCCAAGGCGTGTGGTGGAGTCTCCTTCTTTGGAGGTCTTTAAGCAGAGGCTTGACAGGCATATGTCAGGAATGCTTTGATGGTGTTTCCTGCTCGGCAGGGGGTTGGACTGGATGGCCCTTGTGGTCTCTTCCAACTATATGACTCTATGATTCTCTATGATTCTATGATTCCACCTAAACATTAGAAAGAACTTCCTGACAGTCAGAGCTGTTCGGCAGTGGGATTTGCTGCCAAGGAGTGTGGTGGAGTCTCCTTCTTTGGAGGCCTTTAAGCAGAGGCTTGACAGGCATATGTCAAGAATGCTTTGATGGTGTTCCCTGCTTGGCAGGGGGTTGCACTGGATGGCCCTTGGGGTCTCTTCCAACTCTAGGATTCTATGATTAGGAAGAACTTCCTGACAGTAAGAGCTTTTCGGCAGTGGAATTTGCTGCCAAGGAGTGTGGTGGAGTCTCCTTCTTTGGAGGTCTTTAAGCAGAGGCTTGACAGGCATATGTCAAGAATGCTTTGATGGTGTTCCCTGCTTGGCAGGGGGTTGCACTGGATGGCCCTTGGGGTCTCTTCCAACTCTAGGATTCTATGATTAGGAAGAACTTCCTGACAGTAAGAGCTTTTCGGCAGTGGAATTTGCTGCCAAGGAGTGTGGTGGAGTCTCCTTCTTTGGAGGTCTTTAAGCGGAGGCTTGACAGCCATATGTCAAGAATGCTTGGATGGTGTTTCCTGCTTGGCAGGGGGCTGGACTGGATGGCCCTTGGGGTCTCTTCCAACTCTACGATTCTATGATTAGGAAGAACTTCCTGACAGTCAGAGCTGTTCGGCAGTGGGATTTGCTGCCAAGGAGTGGTTTACAACGTTGAAAAGATTTAAACCCCACACGATAAAAGCTTTAGAAAAAAATTAAAAGCCACTTTAAAGCAAAAACGTATGTTGAAAACACACATCAGTCAACCATTGTGGGAGTGGTAGTGCTTGCACAAGGCGGGTGCAATAAAAAAAGAAGTTTTCACCAGGCTTTTAAAACTCGTACAGAGGGCACCTGCTTTGATGCGGCTTTCACTCGGGACAAGCAAGGTTTCTTGCAGAAATGTCCTGCTTTGGTCCACAAGAGGGCCCCCCTGCCCCGCTGAGAATACATTAGGTTTTTTTTCCAAAGCGGCATTCGCACACAGGCCTCCTGGGGTTGATGAATCTTTTAAAATTTATTTTACATATTTATAAACTGATTCACAGACTGAAGCCGTCGAAGCAGTGTACAACAATATAAAAATGAGGGGGGGGATTCCCCAGGTGGAGACTGAGGCAATGAATTTGACGGACCCGCCTTTGAGTCGGTCCTTGGCCTCCCAGGCGGACACGGTACAATCAGATCGCATATATTGTGTGCAATTAGCTTGCATTATTTCAGACTTGCACGGTTGGAAGATAGCCTATTGAAAGTGAGCAAAGTCAAGGACTTGGATGATGGGCTTGAGGGCATCCTGAGCAAGTTGGCAGACGACACCAAATGGGGAGGGGGGGCTAACACCCCAGAGGACAGGATCACACTTCCGAATGACCTGAACAGATTAGACAACTGGGCCAAAGCAAACAAGATGAATTTGAACAAGGAGAAATGTAAGGGCAAAAAAAAAATGAAAGGCACAAATACAGGATGGGAGACGCCTGGATTGAGAGCAGTACATGTGAAAAGGATCTAGGAGTCTTGGTAGACCACAAACTTGACATGAGTCAGCAGCTAAAAAAGCCAATGCAATTCTGGGCTGCATCAAGAGGAGTATAGCACCTAGATCAAGGGAAGTAATAGTACCACTGTATTCTGCTCTGGTCAGACCTCACCTGGAGTCCTGTGTCCAGTTCTGGGCACCACAGTTCAAGAAGGATACTGACCAGCTGGAACGTGTCCAGAAGAGGGCAACCAAAATGGTCAAAGGCCTGGAAACGATGCCTTATGAGGAACGGCTTAGGGAGCTGGGTATGTTTAGCCTGGAGAAGAGAAGGTTAACGGGTGATATGATAGCCATGTTCAAATATATAAAAGGATGTCATATAGAGGAGGGAGAAAGGTTGTTTTCTGCTGCTCCAGAGAAGCGGACACGGAGCAACGGATTCAAACTACAAGAAAGAAAATTCCACCTCAACATTAGGAAGAACTTCCTGACAGTAAGAGCTGTTCGGCAGTGGGATTTGCTGCCAAGGAGTGTGGTGGAGTCTCCTTCTTTGGAGGTCTTTAAGCAGAGGCTTGACAGCCATATGTCAAGAATGCTTGGATGGTGTTTCCTGCTCGGCAGGGGGTTGGACTGGATGGCCCTTGGGGTCTCTTCCAACTCTATGATTCTATGATTCTATATCACCCCCGATCCTTAATCTAAATATATAGAAATGCTCACGATTCGTGCGCAGGGGCCAATGTATGGAGATACAGGGGGGAGGGGACAACAGAGGGCTCAGACAAAAGTAAATACTGGGAAATGGGACCCAGAAACTGACAGCTCCTTCTCCAAGGATGGGGGGCCAATGTAGGAAGATACCGGGGGTAGGGGGCCAACACTACCCCAGGGACAACAGAGGGTTCAGACAGAAGTGCATGCTGGGAAATAGAACCCAGAACCCAACAGTTCCTTTTCGAAGGGTGGGGGGCCAAGGTATGGAGATACAGGGGGGAGGGGCCAACACTCCCCAGGACAACAGAGGGAAGGGTATCCTACCGAAACACAGGGATGAGCCGGGGTGGAGGGAGGAGGGGCAGGATATGTCATGAATCGGGACAGGGTGGGGGTGGGGGATCACAGGAAAGAACCACAGCAACGCGTGGCCGGGTCAGCTAGTTTATTAATAAAAGTATTTATATACTGCTAAATTCCACCTCAACCTTAGGAAGAACTTCCTGACAGTAAGAGCTGTTCGGCAGTGGGATTTGCTGCCAAGGCGTGTGGTGGAGTCTCCTTCTTTGGAGGTCTTTAAGCAGAGGCTTGACTGGCATATGTCCAGAATGCTTTGATGGTGTTTCCTGCTTGGCAGGGGGTTGGACTGGATGGCCCTTGTGGTCTCTTCCAACTCTAGGATTCTATGATTAGGAAGAACTTCCTGACAGTAAGAGCTGCTCGGCAGTGGGATTTGCTGCCAAGGAGTGTGGTGGAGTCTCCTTCTTTGGAGGTCTTTAAGCGGAGGCTCGACAGCCATATGTCAGGAATGCTTTGATGGCGTTTCCTGCTCGGCAGGGGGTTGGACTGGATGGCCCTTGGGGTCTCTTCCAACTCTAGGATTCTATGATTAGGAAGAACTTCCTGACAGTCAGAGCTGTTCGGCAGTGGGATTTGCTGCCACGGAGTGGTTTACAACGTTGAAAAGATTTAAACCCCACACGATAAAAGCCTTAGGAAAAAATTAAAAGCCACCTTAAAGCAAAAACGTGTGTTGAAAACACACATCAGTCAACCATTGTGGGAGTGGTAGTGCTTGCACAAGGCGGGTGGAATAAAAAAAGAAGTTTTCACCAGGCTTCTAAAACTCGTACAGAGGGCACCTGCTTTGATGCGGCTTTCACTCGGGACAAGCAAGGTTTCTTGCAGAAATGTCCTGCTTTGGTCCCTGCCCCGCTGAGAATACATTAGGTTTTTTGCCCAAAGCGGCATTCGCACACAGGCCTCCTGGGGTTGATGAATCTTTTAAAATTCATTTTACACTAGCTGACCCGGCCACGCGTTGCTGTGGTTCTTTCCTGTGATTCCCCTCCCCCACCCTGTCCCGATCCTTGACGTATCCTGCCCCTCCCCCTCCCCCCCGCGGCTCATCCCTGTGTTTCGGTAGGATACCCTTCCCTCTGTTCTCCCTGGGGAGTGTTGGCCCCTCCCCCCCTGTATCTCCATACCTTGGCCCCTCACCCTTGGAGAAGGAACTGTCAGTTTCTGGGTTCCACTTCCCATAGAGAATCATAGAGAATCATAGAATCGTATTGGAAGAGACCCCAAGGGCCATCCAGTCCAACCCCCTGCCAAGCAGGAAACACCATCAAAGCATTCTTGACATATGCCTGTCGAGCCTCTGCTTAAAGACCTCCAAAGAAGGAGACTCCACCACACTCCTTGGCAGCAAATCCCACTGCCGAACAGCTCTGACTGTCAGGAAGTTCTTCCTAAGGTTGAGGTGGAATTTAGCAGTATATAAATACTTTTATTAATAAACTAGCTGACCCGGCCACGCGTTGCTGTGGTTCTTTCCTGTGATCCCCCACCCCCACCCTGTCCCGATCCTGGGATCCTCACCCACCACCATCATTTTATTATACTATACTCTATACATCTATATCTATATCTAATATATATATATATATATATATATATATATATATATATATATATATACTAGCTGACCCGGCCACGCGTTGCTGTGGTCCTTTCCTGTGATCCCCCACCCCCACCCCACCCCCATCCATGACGTATCCTGCCCCTCCTCCCTCCACCCCAGCTCATACCCTTCCCTCTGTTGTCCCTGGGGAGTGTTGGCCCCTCCCCCCTGTATCTCCATACCTTGGCCCCCACCCTTGGAGAAGGAACTGCCAGTTTCTGGGTGCCACTTCCCAGTATGGCGAGATACTGTGGGGACGGCACCCCTGTGTCTCCCCCCCACCCTGTTCTGACCCATTACGTATCCCTGCTCCCTATTCGGCCCCCACCCCCACCCCCAGGCAGGCCTCTACCTCCACTTGGCAATGTTGGTTATTTGGTGGGGGGTTTTTTTGGGGGGGGTTGTAGTGGTGCTAAATGGTAAAGTAAAAAACGCCTTGCCGTGCGGGGGTCTACATAAATCAAAGGCCGTGCTGCGACCCGATAATGGCCGCCTTGGTGGTTTCAGTTGCTGGGTTGACGGTGTCCTTTGGTTTGTGGGTGTGGCTTAGACTTCACAGGAAGGGAGGGGGTGGAGGAGGGTATAACGCCACTTGAGGGCGCTGTTTGACTTGCTGGAAAACCAGGTCTGTACCTGCCCAGGTGTGCGATTTGAGGGGTTTTTCTCCCCAGCAACGCTCGGGGGAGGGGCCTGGATCGTTGTGTCAAAATTTCAGGACGATCGGTCAAGCGGTGACGGAGAAAAGGGGAACCCGCAGTTTCACGATTTTTACATTTATATATATATATATAGATATTTATGGGGACCCAGGTGGCGCTGTGGTTAACCCACAGAGCCTAGGGCTTGCTAATCAGAAGTTTGGCGGTTCGAATCCCTGCGACGGGGTGAGCTCCCGTCGCTCGGTCCCAGCTCCTGCCAACCTGGCAGTTCGAAAGCACGTCAAAAGTGCAAGTAGATAAATAGGAACCGCTCCAGCGGGAAGATAAACGGCGTTTCCATGCGCTGCTCTGGTTTGCCAGAAGCGGCTTTGTCATGCTGGCCACCAGGGGCGTAGCCAGGATGAAAATCAGGGGGGGCAAGGGGCGGGGAGCAAGGGGTGGGGCCACATCGGAGCACCCCGAAATCGGGCTGCTCCGACTCCCTCCTCCCCCTCCGCGATCGGAAGGGACGAGGGGGAGCCAGGATCAGCCCGAAATCGGGCTGCTCCGACTCCCTCCTCCCCCTCCGCGATAGGAAGGGACGAGGGGGAGCCAGGATCAGCCCGAAATCGGGCTGCTCCGACTCCCTCCTCCCCCTCTGCAATCGCTGGGGCAGGTGGAGGGAAAGCTCCAGAGCCGCGCAAAGCGGTTGCCTGGCTTTCCCTCCGCCCGCCCCACAGCCAGCCGGCTTAGAAGGGACGTCTCCCTTCTCCCTTGCTGGCTGTGGGGCGGAGGGAGGGAAAGCCAGCCAAACGCTTTGCGCGGCTCTGGTGCTTTCCCGCCGCCCGCCCCACAGCCAGCCAGGGAGAAGGGAGACGGCACCGGGCGGGCAGTGGGGCAGGCTGGCCAGTGGCCCTGCTTCTAGGGGGGGGGCAACTGCCCCCTCCTGCCCACCCCTGCCTACGCCCATGCTGGCCACATGACCTGGAAGCTATACGCCGGCTCCCTCGGCCAATAATGCGAGATGAGCGCTGCAACCCCAGAGTCGGTCACGACTGGACCTAATGGTCAGGGGTCCCTTTACCTTACCTATATATATATATATATATATATATATATATATATATATATATAATAATTGTTCATAAAACATGTACATGAATGTACAGAAACATGTCTGAAGCAGCACAGGAAGACAGGCCTTTCTGACCCCATTTTGACTCTCTCTCTCTCTGACCAGGTGTCCCTCTGCAAGGAAGAAGGGGGGTGGGGGGGAACCTTCTCATTGTCTCAGGAATTAAAGCGTTAATCCCTGGCATCCTGATACCTGACTGCCAGACAAAAAGGGTGTGATTAACTTGGCTGGGAAACAGGGAAATGTAAATATCTCTCAATTTTGTTGATTAGGTTTTGGGGGCAGGGGGCAGGGTCCAGGATTACTGCCACCAGACCTCCCCTTTCATGATGTACCTATGATGAATCTAGGGAGGTCTGTTTTATGTGGAGGTCTGTTTTATGTGAGTAGGGTGGGCGGGTCAGGTTAGCCATATTGATTTGTATGCTGTTGGTGGATTTCTGTCGTTGTCTTGTTGCGCTGTGTATGTGATAAAGGGGAACCATACTGGGGTGAAGCCGTCTTCTTCTATTTGACCCCGTGTCAATTTCAACTTATTGGTTAATTTTTCTAATAGGGCTGTTTCCCATACCGTCTGGTACCATTGGTCCATGTTTACTCCTGCCAGGTCTTTCCAGTGTCTGGTTATGGTGTTTCTGGTAGCTGAGAGTAAGTGGGTTATGAGTTCTTTGTGATGTAGGTGGGCATTATTGTCCTGGAAGATGTTTAGCAAGGCCAGTTCTGGGGTAAGTTCTAATGTTTGTTGGGTTATTTTACCTACTTCTCTTATGGTTGTTCTCCAGAATTGTTGGGCTTTGGGGCATTCCCACCACATGTGGAAATATGTGCCTGTTGATGTGCATCCTCTCCAGCATTTTGATGAGGTTCCTGGGCGTATTAGTGCTAGTTTTCGTGGTGTTAGGTACCACCTGTAGATGGTTTTCAGAGTGAGTTCTTTGGCTACACCCCTTCTGTGACATATGGATGATGCTTCCGGGGGGTGGGCTGAAACCAATTTCAAATTTCTTTTTAAGGGCAGGACACCTTTGTTTGGGGTCCCTTCCTTGTGCTCCTGCGTGAGAGGAAGGACCCTGTTGCAAGAGCGAAAATAAAAGTGCCTTGCTTCGTACGTCCTGGTTTGGTCTCTGTTATTTGGTGGGCAAAGGTAAAGGTAAAGGAACCCCTGACCATTAGGTCCAGTCGTGACCGACTCTGGGGTTGCGCGCTCATCTCGCATTATTGGCCGAGGGAGCCGGCGTATAGCTTCCAGGACATGTGGCCAGCATGACAAAGCTGCTTCTGGCAAACCAGAGCAGCGCACGGAAACGCCGTTTACCTTCCCGCTGTAGCGGTTCCTATTAATCTACTTACACTTTTGACGTGCTTTCGAACTGCTAGGTTGGCAGGAGCTGGGACCGAGCAACGGGAGCTCACCCCGTCACAGGGATTCGAACCGCCGACCTTCTGATCAGCAAGCCCTAGGCTCAGTGGTTTAACCACAGCGCCACCTGGGTCCCCATTTGGTGGGCAGGAGACGCTTAAATTCGTCTGCCTGCCAGGATACCTGGACTCTACCTGGGTCAAGGATCCACTTATTCCTAGGACCGTGTAGCTCCGCAAATTTTTACAACGGCCGCCTTGGTGGTTTCAGTTGCTGGGTTGATGGTGTCATTTGGTGTGTGGGTGTGGCTTAGACTTCACAGGAAGGGAGGGGGTGGAGGAGGGTACTACGCCACTTGAGGGCGCTGTTTGACTTGGTGGAAAACCAGGTGTGTACCTGCCCAGGTGTGCGATTTGAGGGGTTTTTCTCCCCAGCAACGCTCGGGGGAGGGGCCTGGACCGTTGTGTCACAATTTCAGGACGATCGGTCAAGCGGCGACGGAGAAAAGGGGAACCCGCAGTTTCACGCTTTTTACATTTATATATATATATATATAGATATTTATAAACTGATTCACAGACTGAAGCCATCGAAGCAAGTGTACAGTGGTACCTCGGTTTATGAACACAATTGGTTCCGGAAGTCTGTCCATAAACTGAAGCGTTCATAAACTGAAGTGAACTTTCCCACTGAAAGTAATGGAAAGTGGATTAATCCGTTCCAGACGGTCCGCGGAGTAAGCGTTCATAAGCTGAAGCAAACTTTCCCATTGAAAGTAATGGAAAGTGAGTTAATCCGTTCCAGACGGGTCCGCGGAGTAAGCGTTCATAAACTGAAGCAAACTTTCCCATTGAAAGTAATGGAAAATGAATTAATCCGTTCCAGACGGTCCGTGGAGTAAGCGTTCATAAGCTGAAGCAAACTTTCCCATTGAAAGTAATGGAAAGTGAGTTAATCCGTTCCAGACGGGTCCGCGGAGTAAGCGTTCATAAACTGAAGCAAACTTTCCCATTGAAAGTAATGGAAAATGAATTAATCCGTTCCAGACGGTCCGCGGAGTAAGCGTTCATAAGCTGAAGCAAACTTTCCCATTGAAAGTAATGGAAAGTGGATTAATCCGTTCCAGACGGGTCCGCGGAGTACTTAAACCGAAGCGTTCCTAAACTGAAGCATGGGTGCAATTGGTTCCGGAAGTCTGTTCATCAACTGAAGCGTTCATAAACTGAAGCAAACTTTCCCATTGAAAGGAATGGAAAATGAATTAATCCGTTCCAGATGGGTCCGCGGCGTTCATAAACCGAAAATTCATGAACCGAGGTGTTCATAAACCGAGGTTCCACTGTACAACAATATAAAAATGAGGGGGGGGGAATTCCCCAGGTGGAGACTGAGGAAATGAATTTGACGGACCCGCTTTTGAGTCGGTCCTTGGCCTCCCAGGCGGACACGGTACAATCAGATCACATATTTTGTAGCATTTATTTCAGACTTGCACAGTTGGGAGATAGCCTATTGAAAGTGAGCATGCTGATCTGGAGGAAAGGTTCTGTCTTGGGCCCAGTCTTATCCAACATCTTGATCAATGACTTGGATGATGGGCTTGAGGGCATCCTGAGCAAGTTTGCAGACGACACCAAATTGGGAGGGGTGGCTAACACCCCAGAGGACAGGATCACACTTCAAAATGACCTTAACAGATTAGACAACTGGGCCAAAGCAAACAAGATGAATTTTAACAAGGAGAAATGTAAGGGCAAAAAAAAAAAAAATGAAAGGCACAAATACAGGATGGGGGACCCCTGGCTTGAGAGCAGTACATGTGAAAAGGATCCAGGAGTCTTGGTTGACCACAAACTTGACCTGAGTCAGCAGTGTGATGCAGCAGCTCAAAAAGCCAATGCAATTCTGGGCTGCATCAATAGGAGTATAGCATCTAGATCGAGGGAAGTAATAGGACCACTGTATTCTGCTCTGGTCAGACCTCACCTGGAGTACTGTGTCCAGTTCTGGGCACCACAGTTCAAGAAGGATACTGACAAGCTGGAACGTGTCCAGAAGAGGGCAACGAAAATGGTCAAAGGCCTGGAAACGATGCCTTATGAGGAACGGCTTAGGGAGCTGGGTATGTTTAGCCTGGAGAAGAGAAGGTGAAGGGGTGATATGATAGCCATGTTCAAATATATAAAAGGATGTCATACAGAGGAGGGAGAAAGATTGTTTTCTGCTGCTCCAGAGAAGCGGACACGGAGCAATGGATTCAAACTTCAAGAAAGAAGATTCCACCTCAACATTAGGAAGAACTTCCTGACAGTCAGAGCTGCTCGGCAGTGGAATTTGCTGCCAAGGAGTGTGGTGGAGTCTCCTACTTTGGAGGTCTTTAAGCAGAGGCTTGACAGGCATCTGTCAAGAATGCTTTGATGGTGTTTCCTGCTCGGCAGGGGGTTGGACTGGATGGCCCTTGGGGGTCTCTTCCAACTCTATGATTCTATGATTCTATGGTTCTGCTTGCTCCTTTCATATCTACCGACAACAAGAACATAATAGCAAATATAAACATAAACAACAACGGTAGCATTTCAATACTATAAATACGACAAGATTGCATTAATCTTTTCTCGCAAAGTTGATCTTGCTCCTTGGGAATCTCTTCCTAACCCCTACTAAGCAGAAGGGTTAAAATGAAGTAGATGCATTTTCTCCAACAAATGCATTTTCTCCAACAAAGCGCTACTGAATGTGCCCATTAATATAGCATTGGATGTTACCCGTCTTTACATCTCCTGGTTAATATTACTTCCCTAGATCTAGATGCTAGACTCCTCTTGATGGACCTCCAAAGGAGGAGACGCCACCACACTCCTTGGTAGCAAATCCCACTGCCGAACAGCTCTTACTATCAGCAGAAGAAAGGCCTGCTGGATCAGGCCAGTGGCTCATCTAGTCCAGCAGCCTGGTCTCACCTTGGCTGACTAGACCTTGGTGCAAAACAGGCAACCTCTCATTGGTTTCTGCCCCACCTCAAAACTCATTAGCATATTCTGCACTCTTAAAACAAAATGCAGTTGTATGTGAATCATAGAATCGTAGAGTTGGAAGAGACCCCAAGGGCCATCCAGTCCAACCCCCTGCCAAGCAGGAAACACCATCAAAGCATTCTTGACATATGCCTGTCAAGCCTCTGCTTCAAGACCTCCAAAGAAGGAGACTCCACCACACTCCTTGGCAGCCAATTCCACTGCCGAACAGCTCTTACTGTCAGGAAGTTCTTCCTGATGTTGAGGTGGAATCTTCTTTCTTGAAATTTGGATCCGTTGCTCCGTGTCCGCTTCTCTGGAGCAGCAGAAAACATCCTTTCTCCCTCCTCTGTATGACATCCTTTTATATATTTGAACATGGCTATCATATCACCCCTTAACCTTCTCTTCTCCAGGCTAAACATACCCAGCTCCCTAAGCCGTTCCTCATAAAGGCATCGCTTCCAGGCCTTTGACCATTTTGGTTGCCCTCTTCTGGACACGTTCCAGCTTGTCAGTATCCTTCTTGAACTGTGGTGCCCAGAACTGGACACAGTACTCCAGGTGAGGTCTGACCAGAGCAGAATACAGTGGTCCTATTACTTCCCTTGGTCTAGATGCTATACTCCTATTGATGCAGCCCAGAATTGCATTGGCGTGTAAAAACCTACATTTCTATCCTTGGTTCCTGTGAAGCATTGTGGGTACGTGCAGGGTCTGATGGGACACTGGCCCTGGCTGGGAACCTCAACTTTTGAACTCAAGAAGGAAGGGTTTTTTTCTAAACCTTCCTCCCCTTTTGATGTAAGAAAATGTTCTCACTTGGTGAGTTGTAAATTCTGACATTCCTGCGATAAGCAATTTAGGGAGGATAGGGTTCCCTGGGAAAGCCGGAGAGTCAGGAAGTCAATTGCTCTCTGGTGGGAGTAATGAGTAATGCGTAATATCACCAATTGATGGATGAAGTCCTTGACGGTCAGCCCATTGATTGGGCTGTTTGAATGAAAATCAATGATGATTGGGTATCTATCTGTAATCCCCACGTGGGACTAAGGTGTGCCTCAGGGAATTTTCTTTCTACAAGAAAGAAAATTCCACCTCAACATTTGGAAGAACTTCCTGACAGTCAGAGCTGTTCGGCAGTGGGATTTGCTGCCAAGGAGTGTGGTGGAGTCTCCTTCTTTGGAGGTCTTTAAGCAGAGGCTTGACAGGCATATGTCAAGAATGCTTTGATGGTGTTTCCTGCTTGGCAGGGGGTTGGACTGGATGGCCCTTGTGGTCTCTTCCAACTCTATGATTCTATGATTCTATGATATAAGCTCCCACTGAGAAAAGGGTTTTTTGTTCAACACCATGGGCGGGAAATCTTTGTCCGTGCTTGTTTGGTCCACGAGTCAGCTGATCGCCGGAGGGCTCTAAGTCACTTCTGCCTGGAGGGAGAGATGTAACTTTGATTTAAACTTTTCAAGTCAGTTAGTTGTTTTCTTGTTTTAATTCTTGCAACCCCTTTCGTGAGAACTGCTTTTACTCTGTCCTATTCTGAATCATAGAATCATAGAGTTGGAAGAGACCCCAAGGGCCATCCAGTCCAACCCCCTGCCAAGCAGGAAACACCATCAAAGCATTCCTGACATATGCCTGCCGAGCCTCTGCTTAAAGACCTCCGAAGAAGGAGACTCCGCCACACTCCTTGGCAGCAAATCCCACTGCCGAACAGCTCTGACTGTCAGGAAGTTCTTCCTAATGTTGAGGTGGAATCTTCTTTCTTGTAGTTTGAATCCGTTGCTCCGTGTCCGCTTCTCTGGAGCAGCAGAAAACAACCTTTCTCCCTCCTCTATATGACATCCTTTTATATATTTGAACATGGTTATCATATCACCCCACTGGAACCTTTTGTTAGACTTGTTTGCTTAACTATTCTTATTAATCAATAGTTTAAAAGGATTTCTGTTCAGTTTGTTCTTTCTTGAGCCACAGTACTAAATCTGGTCCCTACGCTGCTTGGGTCACCTACCAGACCTGTGTTACAGAGAGAGATTTCCAATTTGCTGGTAAAGGCAATTGCCGGTGGCAGCTACCGAGAGGTTTGGATTCCGCGGTTAGCCCACCCGGTCATAGCTTAGTCGTCCTAAGACAGGGGTGCCAGCCCGACTCTGGAGGGAGGTGGGTAGCACCGGGTGAGGGACAGACGAAAGGTGACTGGGGGCTAACGTGACAGGCCTGATCCAGTTCTTCTGATAGTCTTTAACAGGCATCCCCAAACTTTGGCCCTCCTCCAGATGTTTTGGACTACAATTCCCATCATCCCCGACCACTGGTCCTGTTAGCTAGGGATCCTGGGAGTTGTAGGCCAAAAACATGTGGAGGGCCGCCGTTTGGGGGTGCCTGGTCTTTAACAACGAACATAAATGTGTTCCCTGATGCCAGGACCTTAGCTGATTTATCCCTCATAGCAAACATATGAAAAGATTGCCAGCACTAACTAAAACAAATAGACACAATTTAAAACGCAAATTGTCCTCGTTGCTTTTGCAACCAGGATCAGGCACTAGCGCAGCTGAGTACGGAGCATATTATACACAAAGGTTCACCCTCCTTTCCTGGAAGGACAAAATGATCTGTTCTTCCGAGGCAGGCGAGCCTGTTGTGTTTCTTGGAGCACTTTGTGGAGAAGAGGGCGGGATCCTGGAAATATCGCAAAGGCAATGTCCCTGCCTCCAAACACACCCCGAACATGTCGATTCTCACAGTTGGGAAGGAAGGATAAAGAAAAGAGAACAAAATGAAAGGAAAGAAGCTATTGACGGGAAAAGCTTTGTTCATCTTTTACATTCATTGTTCATCTTTTACATTCATTGTTCATCTTTTACATTCATCTTTTACATTATATTGACTGTTTTGGGATTAATCGGATTTTTTTCTAATGACTGGCGCTGAAGACACAAAGAGGGAAAGTTCACCAGGCGGCAAACTTCGTGGAAAGCGAACGAAAAGGGTGAACTACAGGTTGCAGTGACCTAAGTTAGCTTTAAGAAGATTCCACCTCAACCTTAGGAAGAACTGTTCGGCAGTGGAATTTGCTGCCAAGGAGTGTGGTGGAGTCTCCTCCTTTGGAGGTCTTTAAGCAGAGGCTTGACAGCCATCTGTCAAGAATGCTTTGATGGTGTTTCCTGCTCGGCAGGGGGTTGGACTGGATGGCCCTTGGGGTCTCTTCCAACTCTAGGATTCTATGAACTTCCTGACAGCAAGAGCTGTTCGACAGTGGAATTTGCTGCCAAGGAGTGTGGTGGAGTCTCCTTCTTTGGAGGTCTTTAAGCAGAGGCTTGACAGCCATCTGTCAAGAATGCTTGGATGGTGTTTCCTGCTCGGCAGGGGGTTGGACTGGATGGCCCTTGGGGTCTCTCCCAACCCTATGATTTTAGAGGAGGGAGAAAGGTTGTTTTCTGCTGCTCCAGAGAAGCGGACACGGAACAATGGATTCAAACTTCAAGAAAGAAGATTCCACCTCAACATTAGGAAGAACTTCCTGACAGTAAGAGCTGTTCGGCAGTGGGATTTGCTGCCAAGGAGTGTGGTGGAGTCTCCTTCTTTGGAGGTCTTTAAGCAGAGGCTTGACAGCCATATGTCAAGAATGCTTGGATGGTGTTTCCTGCTCGGCAGGGGGTTGGACTGGATGGCCCTTGTGGTCTCTTCCAACTCTATGATTCTATGAACTTCCTGACAGTAAGAGCTGTTCGGCAGTGGAATTTGCTGCCAAGGAGTGTGGTGGAGTCTCCTTCTTTGGAGGTCTTTAAGCAGAGGCTTGACAGGCATATGTCAAGAATGCTTTGACGGTGTTTCCTGCTCGGCAGGGGGATGGACTGGATGGCCCTCGTGGTCTCTTCCAACTCTACGATTCTATGATTCTAGGTTAGAGTTTTCATTTTTTAAAATAACTATCGATCTTTGAAAGTAACAAACAAAAAGACCAGTTTACAGTTATTCATATAATTAAGAACTGTAGGAAAAGCCCTCCTCCTGGATCAGGCCAATGGCCCATCTGTACAGCTTCCGGGTCATGTGGCCAGTATGACTAAGCCGCTTCTGGCGAACCAGAGCAGCGCATGGAAATGCCGTTTACCTTCCCGCTAGAGCAGTACTTATTTATCTATTTGCACTTTTGCTTTCCGGGCCCGTCCTAGCCATAGAGGCTAGTGGCGCGGAGAACCATGGCGCCGGGCGCTGGAGGGCGCTGGAAGTTCAGCGTCCCCCTTCAGACTGCCCTGTCGGCCCCACCGTGGGTCAGTCTGTGAAATGGGCCCTCAGTCCCCCTTCAGACTCCCCTACTAAGCCAAACTGGGGCCGACAGGGGAGTCTGAAGGGCATAGCTGCCAAGTATCCCGTATCCGCCGGGAAACACCCCTTTTTTTCTTACCGTTTCCCGGTGGTCTCCCGTTTGGTGGGAAATCCCGGTATTGTCCCTTAAATTGGCTTCTACCCGGCGCCCATTTTTCTGGTGCCGCTTTGCCCTTCTCTGGGCATCAGAAAATGGCGGCGCCGGCGCCGGAAATCGCTTTTACGTGTTTCCGGTCATGCACGGAAGCGACCTTCGCCGCCGGCGCCGCCATTTTCTGGTGCCCATTCGAAGGGCGAAGCGGCACCGGAAGTTGCGTCGCGCAACTTCCGGTCATGCGCGCGCTGCCGATCCCGGATCTTTACGACCCGGACTTGGCAGCTATGCTGAAGGGGGACTCGTGAGGGCCCATTTCACAGACCAAGCCAGTGTTTCTCAAGCAGTGTGCCTCCAGATGTTTCGGGACTACAACTCCCATCATTCCTGACCACTGGTCTTGCTAGCTAGGGGTGATGGGAGTTGTAGTCCCCAAACATCTGGAGGCACACTGGTTGGGAAACACTGGACTAAGCCAAAGTGGGGTCTACAGGGGAGTCTGAAGGGGGACTCTGAGGGCCCATTTCACAGACTAAACCACAGTGGGGCCTACAGGGGAGTCTGAAGGGGGACTCTTGAGGGCCCATTTCACAGACTAAACCACAGTGGGGCAGTCTGTGGAATGGGCCCTCAGAGTCCCCCTTCAGACTCCCCTGTAGGCCCCCCTGTGGGTCAGTCTGTTATTCATTCTTCATCTAGAATCATAGAATCATAGAATTGTCATTTAACAATCCTGCAAACATATCGGAGCCAATGCACTGTGCAAATCAAGCAGGAAATAAATAATGTGAAAGTGAATAGGCAAGAGTTGCAAGTGGGATTGTAAATGTGAATAAATGAATGAATGAATGAATGAATGAATAAGGAAAAGAAACTTAAACTGTCGGGAAGCAGATTCCAGGGAGGAATTCTGGAGCCCTTTGTTTCCCATATGTGTTTGTGCTGAAGCGCACAGCTGGCCAGTTCGAGTAAGCCTAGGCATTCCAGACTTGCCTACAGGGAAGGATCCTGAAATCCTGGCTGCTGCAAGAGCCTGGTGTGAGTCACACTCACAGGGAACTTCTGGTGGTTACAAACCAAAAGGGCATAAGGAAGTGAAAGACAGAGGAAGTGAAATAGTGTGGGGTGGAGAGACCCATAATTCTGGATGGGGAGGTGGAGAACCAGCTCAGAGAGAGAGAGAGTGAACTAAAAAAGCCAATGCAATTCTGGGCTGCATCAAGAGGAGTATAGCATCTAGATCAAGGGAAGTAATAGTACCACTGTATTCTGCTCTGGTCAGACCTCACCTGGAGTACTGTGTCCAGTTCTGGGCACCACAGTTCAAGAAGGATACTGACAAGCTGGAACGGGTCCAGAAGAGGGCAACCCAAATGGCCAAAGGCCTGGAAATGATGCCTTATGAGGAACGGCTTAGGGAGCTGGGTATGTTTAGCCTGGAGAAGAGAAGGTGAAGGGGTGATATGATAGCCATGTTCAAATATATAAAAGGATGTCATGTGGAGGAGGGAGAAAGGTTGTTTTCTGCTGCTCCAGAGAAGCGGACACGGAGCAATGGATTCAAACTACAAGAAAGAAAATTCCACCTAAACATTAGGAAGAACTTCCTGACAGTAAGAGCTGTTCGGCAGTGGAATTTGCTGCCAAGGAGTGTGGTGGAGTCTCCTTCTTTGGAGGTCTTGAAGCAGAGGCTTGACAGGCATATGTCAGGAATGCTTTGATGGTGTTTCCTGCTTGGCAGGGGGTTGGACTGGATGGCCCTTGTCGTCTCTTCCAACTCTAGGATTCTATGATTCTAAGTACCGCTCTAGCGGGAAGGTAAACGGCATTTCCATGCGCTGCTCTGGTTCGCCAAAAGCGGCTTAGTCATACTGGCCACATGACCTGGAAGCTGTACAGATGGGCCATTGGCCTGATCCAGGAGGAGGGCTTTTCCTACAGTTCTTAATTATATGAATAACTGTAAACTGGTCTTTTTGTTTGTTACTTTCAAAGATCGATAGTTATTTTAAAAAATGAAAACTCTAACCTAGAATCATAGAATCCTAGAGTTGGAAGAGACCACGAGGGCCATCCAGTCCATCCCCCTGCAGAGCAGGAAACACCATCAAAGCATTCTTGACATGTGGCTGTCAAGCCTCTGCTTAAAGACCTCCAAAGAAGGAGACTCCACCACACTCCTTGGCAGCAAATCCCACTGCCGAACAGCTCTGACTGTCAGGAAGTTCTTCCTAAGGTTGAGGTGGAATCTTCTTAAAGCTAACTTAGGTCACTGCAACCTGTAGTTCACCCTTTTCGTTCGCTTCCCACCAAGTTTGCCGCCTGGTGAACTTTCCCTCTTTGTGTCTTCAGCGCCAGTCATTAGAAAAAAATCTGATTAATCCCCAAACTGTCCAATGAATGTAAAAGATGAACAAAGCTTTCCCCGTCAATAGCTTCTTTCATTTCATTTTGTTCTCTTTTCTTTATCCTTCCTTCCCAACTGTGAGAATCGACATGTTCGGGGTGTGTTTGGAGGCAGGGACATTGCCTTTGCGATATTTCCAGGATCCCGCCCTCTTCTCCACAAAGTGCTCAAAGAAACACAACAGGCTCGCCCGCCTCGGAAGAACAGATCATTTTGTCCTTCCAGGAAAGGAGGGTATCCCGCAGCTGAACCTTTGTGTATAATATGCTCCCTACTCAGCTGCGCTAGTGCCTGATCCTGTTTGCAAAAGCAACAAGGACAATTTGTGTTTTAAATCGTGTCTATTTGTTTTAGTTAGTGCTGGCAATCTTTTCATATGTTTGCTATGAGGGATAAATCAGCTAAGGTCCTGGCATCAGGGAACACATTTATGTTCGTTGTTAAAGACCAGGCACCCCCAAACTGCGACCCTCCACATGTTTTTGGCTTACAACTCCCAGGATCCCTAGCTAGCAGGACCAGTGGTCGGGGATGATGGGAATTGTAGTCCAAGACATCTGGAGGGCCGAAGTTTGGGGATGCCTGTTAAAGACTATCAGAAGAACGGCTTAGGGAGCTGGGTATGTTTAGCCTGGAGAAGAGAAGGTTAAGGGGTGATATGATACCGGTAGCCATGTTCAAATATATCAAAGGATGTCATATAGAGGAGGGAGAAAGGTGGTTTCCGCTGCTCCAGAGAAGCGGACACGGAGCAATGGATTCAAACTACAAGAAAGAAGATTCCACCTAAACATTAGGATGAACTTCCTGACAGTAAGAGCTGTTCGGCAGTGGAATTTGCTGCCAAGGAGTGTGGTGGAGTCTCCTTCTTTGGAGGTCTTTAAGCAGAGGCTTGACAGGCATATGTCAGGAATGCTTTGATGGTGTTTCCTGCTTGGCAGGGGGTTGGACTGGATGGCCCTTGTGGTCTCTTCCAACTCTGTGATTCTATGATTCTAACTCTGCAGCTGGCCTGCAGCAATGGATTCAAACTTCAAGAAAGAAGATTCCACCTCAACATTAGGAAGAACTTCCTGACAGTAAGAGCTGTTCGGCAGTGGGATTTGCTGCCAAGGAGTGTGGTGGAGTCTCCTCGATCCTTTTCACATGTACTGCTCTCAAGCCAGGTGTCACCCATCCTGTATTTGTGCCTTTCATACGGGATTCAAAATGACCTTAACAGATTGGAGAACTGGGTGCAAGTTAACAAAAAACTGCAAACACACTCTGAACTTTTGAAAACCTCTTAAAAAAAAAACCCAGCAGCAATGGGGGTTCTCATTCTTCCTCATTGCAGTTTTGCCATTCTTTCCAGGCCTGTCATGAGCTCGCCAGGACGCTGAGGATGTTATTCTGCTCTGGTCAGACCTCACCTGGAGTGCTGTGTCCAGTTCTGGGCACCACAGTTCAAGAAGGAGACTGACAAGCTGGAACGTGTCCAGAAGAGGGCAACCAAAATGGTCAAAGGCCTGGAAACGATGCCTTATGAGGAACGGCTTAGGGAGCTGGGTATGTTTAGCCTGGAGAAGAGAAGCTGAAGGGGTGATATGATAGCCATGTTCGAATATATGAAATGATGTCATATGGAGGAGGGAGAAAGGTTGGTTTCTGCTGCTCCAGAGAAGCGGACACGGAGCAATGGATTAAAACTACAAGAAAGAAGATTCCACCTCAACATTAGGAAGAACTTCCTGACAGTCAGAGCTGTTCGGCAGTGGGATTTGCTGCCAAGGAGTGTGGCGGAGTCTCCTAGATCCTTTTCCAGGTCAAAGGCCTGGAAACGGCCAAAGTGCGGGAGGCAGTGCAAGACAGGAGTGCCTGGCGTGCTCTGGTCCATGGGGTCTCGAAGAGTCGGACACGACTAAACGACTCAACAACAACAACAATTTAATTATTTCCTGGTGCTTCGTATATATATATAGTTGCCCATGAGCTGAATGTATAACTGGAGAGGTGCGTGTGCCTAGTGTGGTTTATGCTGGACTGTGCACACACAGGCTAACTCTTCAAGATCTGTTGAACATCCTTGCGACACATTTTTTGGACACATTCAGACCATACATTTAAAGTGCTATGTTGTTGTTGTTGTTTAGTCGTTTAGTCGTGTCCGACTCTTCGTGACCCCATGGACCAGAGCACGCCAGGCACTCCTGTCTTGCACTGCCTCCCGCAGTTTGGTCAAACTCATGTTCGTAGCTTCGAGAACACTGTCCAACCATCTCGTCCTCTGTCGTCCCCTTCTCCTAGCGCCCTCCATCTTTCCCAACATCAGGGTCTTTTCCAGGGAGTCTTCTCTTCTCATGAGGTGGCCAAAGTCTTGGAGCCTCAGCTTCACGATCTGTCCTTCCAGGGAGCACTCAGGGCTGATTTCCTTCAGAATGGAGAGGTTTGATCTTCTTGCAGTCCATGGGACTCTCAAGAGTCTCCTCCAGCACCATAATTCAAAAGCATCAATTCTTCGGCGATCAGCCTTCTTTATGGTCCAGCTCTCACTTCCATACATCACTACTGGGAAAACCATAGCTTTAACTAGACGGACCTTTGTCGGCAAGGTGATGTTTCTGCTTTTTAAGATGCTGTCTAGGTTTGTCATTGCTTTTCTCCCAAGAAGCAGGCGTCTTTTAATTTCGTGACTGCTGTCACCATCTGCAGTGATCAAGGAGCCCAAGAAAGTAAAATCTCTCACTGCCTCCATTTCTTCCCCTTCTATTTGCCAGGAGGTGATGGGACCAGTGGCCATGATCTTGGTTTTTTTGATGTTGAGCTTCAGACCATATTTTGCGCTCTCCTCTTTCACCCTCATTAAAAGGTTCTTTAATTCCTCCTCGCTTTCTGCCATCAAGGTTGTGTCATCTGCATATCTGAGGTTGTTGATATTTCTTCTGGCAATCTTAATTCCGGCTTGGGATTCATCTAGTCCAGCCTTTCGCATGATGAATTCTGCATATAAGTTAAATAAGCAGGGAGACAATATACAACCTTGTCGTACTCCTTTCCCAATTTTGAACCAATCAGTTGTTCCATATCCAGTTCTAACTGTAGCTTCTTGTCCCACATAGAGATTTCTCAGGAGACAGATGAGGTGATCAGGCACTCCCATTTCTTTAAGAACTTGCCATAGTTTGCTGTGGTCGACACAGTCAAAGGCTTTTGCATAGTCAATGAAGCAGAAGTAGACGTTTTTCTGGAACTCTCTAGCTTTCTCCATAATCCAGCGCATGTTTGCTATTTGGTCTCTGGTTTCTCTGCCCTTTCGAAATCCAGCTTGCACTTCTGGATTAAAGTGCTATGAGAACACTTTAAACAGGCATGGCTTCACCAAAGAATTCTGGGAGCTGCAGTTTAAGGGTGCTCAGAGTTGTTAGGACAGCGATGGGCAAACTTTTGAGCTTGGTGTGTCAAAATTCGCCAAAAAACCGAGCATTACTCGGGTGGTGTGTCACTTCGAGAAAAAAACTATAATTTCGCGATATTTATAGTTTAAATAACAAAAATGTATAATTGTAATACATAACTGTATTTAATAAACGTGCGGATTTGTAATTGGCTGGCTGACCGAACCCAAAGGGTGCTCATCAATGGCTCCTCCTCATCCTGGAGAGTAGTGACTATGATATTATTGATTTCAGCAAGGCCTTTGACAAGGTGCCCCATGATATTCTTGTAAAGAAGCTGGTAAAATGCGGGCTAGACAATGCTACCATTCAGTGGATTTGTAACTGGCTGGCTGACCGAACCCAAAGGGTGCTCATCAATGGCTCCTCCTCATCCTGGAGAGTAGTGACTAGTGGGAAGAGCCACAGGGTTCTGTCTTGGGCCCAGTGTTATTCAACGTCTTTATCAATGACTTGGATGATGGGCTTGAGGGCATCCTGAGCAAGTTGGCAGACGACACCAAATTGGGAGGGGTGGCTAACACCCCAGAGGACAGGATCACACTTCAGAATGACCTGAACAGATTAGACAACTGGGCCAAAGCAAACAAGATGAATTTGAACAAGGAGAAATGTAAGGTACTACACTTGGGAAAAAAAAATGAAAGGCGCAAATACAGGATGGGGGACACCTGGCTTGAGAGCAGTACATGTGAAAAGGATCTAGGAGTTTTGGTTGACCACAAACTTGACCTGAGTCAGCAGTGTGATGCAGCAGCTCAAAAAGCCAATGCAATTCTGGGCTGCATCAATAGGAGTATAGCATCTAGATCTAGGGAAGTAATAGTACCACTGTATTCTGCTCTGGTCAGACCTCACCTGGAGTCCTGTGTCCAGTTCTGGGCACCACAGTTCAAGAAGGAGACTGATAAGCTGGAATGTGTCCAGAAGAGGGCAACCAAAATGGTCCAAGGCCTGGAAACGATGCCTTATGAGGAACGGCTTAGGGAGCTGGGTATGTTTAGCCTGGAGAAGAGAAGGTGAAGGGGTGATATGATAGCCATGTTCATATATATGAAAGGATGTCATATGGAGGAGGGAGAAAGATTGTTTTCCTCTGCTCCAGAGAAGCGGACACGGAGCAATGGATTGAAGCTACAAGAAAGAAGATTCCACCTCAACATTAGGAAGAACTTCCTGACAGTAAGAGCTGTTCGGCAGTGGGATTTGCTGCCAAGGAGTGTGGTGGAGTCTCCTTCTTTGGAGGTCTTTAAGCAGAGGCTCGACAGGCATATGTCAAGAATGCTTTGATGGTGTTTCCTGCTTGGCAGGGGGTTGGACTGGATGGCCCTGGTGGTCTCTTCCAACTCTAGGATTCTATGAAACAAAAAACTAATTATTTAACCAAACCCAACCAAAAACCCCTTATTTATAACAAAGTGCCCGGAGTTGTTGTGCTTTTGGGGGGGAGCGGCTGACCAAAGATTTGGAGGTTTTTTTTGTGGGGGGGGGTGCATATGTTGCTTTGCTTTTTTGGGGGGGGTGCCCTAAAGCTGCTGCGCTTTTTGTGGGGGAAAGAGAACAGAAATAAAGGACGAATAATACCTTCGCTGGAACTAACACGCAGCACCGACATAGTCTGCCAAAGTGCCAAAAAAACCCCAGCACAGAACGGGTTAAAAAATGAACGCTGTTACACCCAACCATCGTCTGCCAAAGCGCCAGAAAAAAAACAGCACAGAGAGGGTTAAAAAACCAATCTCTGGCTACCAGCAACAACAACAATAAAAAAAAAAGGAGCCGGGTTTTAACAGCGGAGACAAGCTGTAGCGCAGGCACCCCCAAACGGCGGCCCTCCAGATGTTTTGGCCTACAAAATTCCCATGATCCCTAGCTAACAGGACAGTGGTCAGGGACGATGGGAATTGTAGTCCAAAACATCTGGAGGGCCGCCGTTTGGGGATGCCTACTGTAGCATGAGGAGGAGCGGGAGAACAAATGGGGGAGGGGGACAGCAACAGCAGCGCGAATGGGCCGATGGGGCGCATGCCAGCCGCGAGGGCTCTGCGTGTCACGTCCGACACACATGTCATAGGTCAGGCATCCCCAAACTTCGGCCCTCCAGATGTTTTGGACTACAATTCCCATCTTCCCCAACCACTCGTCTTGTTAGCTAGGGATCATGGGAGTTGTAGGCCAAAACATCTGGAGGGCCGCAGTTTGGGGATGCCTGTCATAGGTCCACTGTGTGAGGAGATCCCTCTCAGAGCTACAATTCCCAGAGTTCCCTGGGAAGAGGGACCGATTGTTAAAAGCACTCTGGGAACTGTTGCTCTGGGAGGAGAATGCGGGTGGGTGGGGGTGTCTCCTCATAACTCTCAGCGGCCTTAGCAAAACTACAGCTCCCATAATTATTTTGGGGGAGCCACGGCTCCCAAAGTGGTATTGTAGTGCTTTGCCAGCTGCACTGGCTCCCGGCGGAGTGCAGGATCAGGTTTAAGGTGCTGGTTTTGACCTTTAAAGCCCTACGCGGCTTGGGAGCCTCGTGCCTACGGGGCCGCCTCTCCTGGTATGCCCCGCGGAGGACCTTAAGGTCCACAAATAATAATATTCTGGAGATCCCGAGCCATAAGATGGCTAGATTGGCCTCTACTAGAGCCAGGGCCTTTTCAGTACTGGCCCCAACCTGGTGGAACGCTCTTTTTCCCAGGAGACCAGGGCCCTGCGGGATTGGTCATCTTTCCGCAGGGCCTTTGGGTTCGACTCAGCTTGACCCCTGTGTTTTTCCTCCCTCATGGCTTGGATTTATGGACTACTTGAAATGAGATTCCACCTCAACATTAGGAAGAACTTCCTGACAGTCAGAGCTGTTCGGCAGTGGGATTTGCTGCCAAGGAGTGTGGTGGAGTCTCCTTCTTTGGAGGTCTTGAAGCAGAGGCTCGACAGGCATAGGTCAAGAATGCTTGGATGGTGTTTCCTGCTTGCCAGGGGGTTGGACTGGATGGCCCTTGGGGTCTCTTCCAACTCTACGATTCTATGATTAGGAAGAACTTCCTGACAGTCAGAGCTGTTCGGCAGTGGAATTTGCTGCCAAGGAGTGTGGTGGAGGCTCCTTCTTTGGAGGTCTTGAAGCAGAGGCTCGACAGGCATATGTCAAGAATGCTTGGATGGTGTTTCCTGCTCGGCAGTGGGTTGGACTGGATGGCCCTCGTGGTCTCTTCCAACTCTATGATTCTATGATTAGGAAGAACTTCCTGACAGTAAGAGCTGTTCGGCGGTGGGATTTGCTGCCAAGGAGTGTGGTGGAGTCTCCTTCTTTGGAGGTCTTGAAGCAGAGGCTCGACAGCCATATGTCCAGAATGCTTGGATGGTGTTTCCTGCTCGGCAGGGGGTTGGACTGGATGGCCCTCGTGGTCTCTTCCAACTCTATGATTCTATGAGGCTGCACTTTAAATTTTAATACTGCATTTTAATCTGTATTTTAATTCATTGTTTTTATGTTTTATCGTAATTCTGTTGGTGTGAGCCGCCCTGAGCCCGGCTTTCGACTGGGGAGGGCGGGGTATAAATAAAAATGTATTATTATTATTATTATTCCTTCAGTAGCACCTTAAAGACCAACTAAGTTTTTATTTTGGTATGAGCTTTCGTGTGCATGCACACTTCTTCAGATACCATGCACACGAAAGCTCATACCAAAATAAAAACTTAGTTGGTCTTTAAGGTGCTACTGAAGGAATTTTTTTATTTTACTTCGATCCAGACCAACACGGCTACCTACCTGTAACCAGAATTATTATTATTATTATTATTATTATTATTATTATTATTATTATTATTATTATTAAATGCATGCTGTGAATGTGGCCTTTCACTTGCATTTCTGAAGCCTTTCGGCTGGAAGAAATGACGCATGCCCAAGGGAATATCGAGGAGTCCGCCATCACCCCCCCAAAACAGGGACGGAGAACAGAAAAGGCTTTGTTACACTAAATAACCCTCCCTGTGTGGGGTGGGGGTGGATAACAGACTCGCTAATTATAGCCATTTCCTCCTGGCATCTTCCTTTGTTTTATTCCTCTGCCACAATTAGCCTGGCAAACACATGGCCTCCGCAATTCATCGAAAGTGGCCTTCGTGGAAATAACTTGCTAGAGGAAGAACTAGGAATCCTGTGCCCCCACCAGATTGTGCAGGCTGCCCTTTGCTTGGCATTTGAAAAGGTCCCCCCAGAAGGCCAGTCCGTTGGGGCTGGAAGATGACCGTTCTTAACGTCCCCAAGCACACGAAACAGAGAAGGGGACGTCTGGGGCAAAGATGGCAGGAACTGAGAAACGTTTGTTTGAAGGAGATCAAAAGATTTCTCCCTCGCCACCTCCCGCCGTCCGCCGCTATACGAGCACAGAAGAAAATGTCCACTAGACAGAACCGCTGGTACTCTGCTCCCACAGTCTGTTCCCAGTGGGTCTTCGCCAGAAGCTTCCGAGAAACCCGGAAGATGGGATCGTTGGATGGGCGACACCTGGCTTGAGAGCGGTACATGTGAAAAGGATCTAGGAGTCTTGGTAGACCACAAACTTGACATGAGCCAGCAGTGTGATGCAGCAGCTCAAAAAGCCAATGCAATTCTGGGCTGCATCAATAGGAGTATAGCATCTAGATCTAGGGAAGTAATAGTACCACTGTATTCTGCTCTGGTCCGACCTCACCTGGAGTACTGTGTCCAGTTCTGGGCACCCCAGTTCAAGAAGGATACTGACAAGCTGGAACGTGTCCAGAAGAGGGCAACCAAAATGGTCAAGGGCCTGGAAACGATGCCTTATGAGGAACAGCTTAGGGAGCTGGGTATGTTTAGCCTGGAGAAGAGAAGGTTAAGGGGTGATATGATAGCCATGTTCAAATATATAAAAGGATGTCATATAGAGGAGGGAGAAAGGTTGTTTTCTGCTGCTCCAGAGAAGCGGACACGGAGCAACGGATTCAAACTACAAGAAAGAAAATTCCACCTCAACATTAGGAAGAACTTCCTGACAGTAAGAGCTGTTCGGCAGTGGAATTTGCTGCCAAGGAGTGTGGTGGAGTCTCCTTCTTTGGAGGTCTTTAAGCAGAGGCTTGACAGGCATCTGTCAGGAATGCTTTGATGGTGTTTCCTGCTTGGCAGGGGGTTGGACTGGATGGCCCTTGGGGTCTCTTCCAACTCTAGGATTCTATGATTAGGAAGAACTTCCTGACAGTAAGAGCTGTTCGGCAGTGGGATTTGCTGCCCAGGAGTGTGGTGGAGTCTCCTTCTTTGGAAGTCTTTAAGCAGAGGCTTGACAGCCATCTGTCAGGAATGCTTGGATGGTGTTTCCTGCTTGGCAGCGGGTTGGACTGGATGGCCCTTGGGGTCTCTTCCAACTCTACGATTCTATGATTCTATGAAATGTAGCGACTAAAAATATATGTACCATAGACATTGTGGTTAGATGGAACGAGGTTACCAAACAAGGACCCTATTATGCTGAGGGAGACTTATCAAAGCCACTGTCTCCGCTATATCAGCTCGTAGGTCAAGAGGTGTCCTTGACCATGTTGCGCCTTGCGTCCTTGTGAAATAGACTCAGACTAGAGCGGATCATTAAGCAAACAGTCGGTGAGCACCTAGAAAGAAACTCTGCGATCACCAAAAGTCAGCATTGGGTTTCTGAAAAATAGGTCATGTCAGACTAATCTGATTTTTTGACAGGATGACAAGCCTGGTAGATGAAGGGAACGCTGTGGATGTAGCCTATCTTGATTTCAGCCAGGCCTTTGACAAGGTGCCCCATGATATTCTTGTCAAGAAGCTGGTGAAATGCGGGCTAGACAATGCTACCATTCGGTGGATTTGGAACTGGCTGGCTGACCGAACCCAAAGGGTGCTCATCAATGGCTCCTCCTCATCCTGGAGAGTGGTGACTAGTGGGGTGCCACAGTCCAACCCCCTGCCAAGCAGGAAACACCATCCAAGCACTCCTGACAGATGGCTGTCAAGCCTCTGCTTAAAGACCTCCAAAGGAGGAGACTCCACCACACTCCTTGGCAGCAAATCCCACTGCCGAACAGCTCTCACTGTCAGGAAGTTCTTCCTAATCATAGAATCATAGAGTTGGAAGAGACCACAAGGGCCATCCAGTCCAGCTGCTGCATCACACTGCTGACTCATGTCAAGTTTGTGGTCAACCAAAACTCCAGTGGCCACGATCTTGGTTTTTTTTGATGTTGAGCTTCAGACCATCTTTTGCGCTCTCCTCTTTCACCCTCATTAAAAGGTTCTTTAATTCCTCCTCGCTTTCTGCCGTCGAGGTTGTGTCATCATCTGGGAATGTCAATGTCCTGGGAATGTCAATCTCCCAGGACATTCTAGACAAGATCTCAAAGCAGCTGTTTTATTACGGAGAAATTTCAGGAACAGACTGGAAAGGGAAGTTGCTGAATTGGAAATCATTACCAAGCTTAAAACCATGGAAGCACCTGGGATGAATAGAGACATCGGATTCTTATCTCATTATGCAGGATCAAGCTTTCTTTAGCACCTCAGCCCAGGACTAATTGCAGCCATCAGCAGCCATTAACAGCCATCCACAGGTTTACCACTCCCATCAGCCCATCTCCCATTCCCACCCACCCCCACCACCCTCTGTATATATATAGGGTCTGACACTTCTGTTTCTAGTGTATCTGAAGAAGTGTGCATGCACACGAAAGCTCATACCAAAATAAAAAGTTAGTTGGTCTTTAAGGTGCTACTGAAGGGATTTTTTCATTTTGCTTCGCCTGAAGAAGTGCGCCTGCACACGAAAGCTCATACCAAAATAAAAACTTAGTTGGTCTTTAAGGTGCTACTGAAGGGATTTTTTTTTATTTTGCTTCGCCTGAAGAAGTGCGCATGCACACGAAAGCTCATACCAAAATAAAAACTTAGTTGGTCTTTAAGGTGCTACTGAAGGGATTTTTTTTATTTTGCTTCGTCTGAAGAAGTGCGCCTGCACACGAAAGCTCATACCAAAATAAAAACTTAGTTGGTCTTTAAGGTGCTACTGAAGGGATTTTTTCATTTTGCTTCGCCTGAAGAAGTGCGCCTGCACACGAAAGCTCATACCAAAATAAAAACTTAGTTGGTCTTTAAGGTGCTACTGAAGGGATTTTTTTTATTAACCTTGTCGTACTCCTTTCCCAATTTTGAACCGATCAGTTGTTCCATATCCAGTTAAAGAAGCAGGGAGACAATATACTGCTGATACCGCACTGAAGCTCAACATCAAAAAAACCAAGATCATGGCCACTGGTCCCATCACCTCCTGGCAAATAGAAGGGGAAGAAATGGAGGCAGTGAGAGATTGGACTTTCTTGGGCTCCTTGATCACTGCAGATGGTGACAGCAGTCACGAAATTAAAAGACGCCTGCTTCTTGGGAGAAAAGCAATGACAAACCTAGACAGCATCTTCAAAAGCAGAGACATCACCTTGCCGACAAAGGTCCGTCTAGTTAAAGCTCTGGTTTTCCCAGTAGTGATGTATGGAAGTGAGAGCTGGACCATCAAGAAGGCTGATCGCCGAAGAATTGATGCTTTTGAATTATGGTGCTGGAGGAGACTCTTGAGAGTCCCATGGACTGCAAGAAGATCAAACCTATCCATTCTGAAGGAAATCAGCCCTGAGTGCTCCCTGGAAGGACAGATCGTGAAGCTGAGGCTCCAAGACTTTGGCCACCTCATGAGAAGAGAAGAATCCTTGGAAAAGACCCTGATGTTGGGAAAGATTGAGGGCACTAGGAGAAGGGGACTCCCTGGAAAAGACCCTGATGTTGGGAAAGATGGAGGGCACAAGGAGAAGGGGACTCCCTGGAAAAGACCCTGATGTTGGGAAAGATGGAGGGCACAAGGAGAAGGGGACTCCCTGGAAAAGACCCTGATGTTGGGAAAGATGGAGGGCACAAGGAGAAGGGGACTCCCTGGAAAAGACCCTGATGTTGGGAAAGATGGGGGGCACAAGCAGAAGGGGACTCCCTGGAAAAGACCCTGATGTTGGGAAAGATGGAGGGCACAAGGAGAAGGGGACTCCCTGGAAAAGACCCTGATGTTGGGAAAGATGGAGGGCACAAGGAGAAGGGGACTCCCTGGAAAAGACCCTGATGTTGGGAAAGATGGAGGGCACAAGGAGAAGGGGACTCCCTGGAAAAGACCCTGATGTTGGGAAAGATGGAGGGCACAAGGAGAAGGGGACTCCCTGGAAAAGACCCTGATGTTGGGAAAGATGGAGGGCACAAGGAGAAGGGGACTCCCTGGAAAAGACCCTGATGTTGGGAAAGATGGAGGGCACTAGGAGAAGGGGACGACAGAGGACAAGATGGTTGGACAGTGTTCTCGAAGCTACGAACATGAGTTTGACCCAACTGCGGGAGGCAGTGCAAGACAGGAGTGCCTGGCGTGCTCTGGTCCAGGGGGTCACGAAGAGTCGGACACGACTAAACGACTAAACAACAACAACCGCACTTCCCAGCAAGCCCAGTCCAAGTTTGACTTGGCAGCATCGCTAAAAGGAGGAGGAGGAGGAGGAGGAGGAGGAGGAGACTCTTATTCTCTACCTGCCCAGTCAGGTCCCGCCTCGCCTTCCTCCTTCTTCTTGGGCTACGCCAGCCCCTGGATCCTGCCCGGCCAGGAAGGAGGCGGAGCGCAGCCTTTGGAGCAGCAGCGGCGGCGTCGGAGCGCAGGCGAGGCGCACCGTCGGCTCCGGTTTTGCAGGCGAGAGATGGGGAACCAGAAGGTGGCTGCGCTTCTTCTGGTCGGGCTGGGCTTGGCGGCCGTGGCGGGACTGCTGCTCCTCTGCCTGCCCGCCAAGGACCTGCGGGAGCCGCCCGCCTTGAAGGTAGGCAGCGCCGGGCACAATCCAGACCTCCGGCGGCTCAGCCTCCGCCGCTGCAAGGCTGGCGGCGGGGAGGTGGCGCCGCCGCCGCGGGGAGATACCTCAATCGGGCCGGCGCAGCTCTGTCTTCTCCAGGAAGGAGAGCAGCAGCGCCGCCGAGCATGTGCAGAGGGACTCAGCTTTGCAAACGGAGGGGGGGGGGCGCGCGCGCTAGGGGCAGCGTTTGGCTGCAGGCAGGTCGCAGGAGCAGTTGCTTAAACCAAGGTATATGAGAGCTGCCTGCAGGTATTCAGAAAAGAGGGACAGTGGCACTTTGCGTGTGCTCAGAGGCTACTCCCCTTGCTCAGGGAAACACAATAGGATCCAGCCCCAGGGGGATCCACATTCAGTCCTGCTTCCTTTCTGGGTGTGCATTTGGCAAGCCTTTCACTATGGCCTCCCTAAATTAAATTCATTGAATCATGGAATCCTAGAGTTGGAAGAGACCACAAGGGCCATCCAGTCCAACCCCCTGCCGAGCAGGAAACACCATCAAAGCATTCTTGACATATGCCTGTCAAGCCTCTGCTTAAAGGCCTCCAAAGAAGGAGACTCCACCACACTCCTTGGCAGCAAATTCCACTGTTGAACAGCTCTGACTGTCAGGAAGTTCTTCCTAATGTTGAGGTGGAATCTTCTTTCTTGTAGTTTGAATCCATTGCTCCGTGTACGCTTCTCTGGATGTACATGTGAAAAGGACCTAGGAGTCTTGGTAGACCACAAACCTGACATGAGTCAGCAGTGTGATGCAGCAGCTCAAAAAGCCAATGCAATTCTGGGCTGCATCAAGAGGAGTATAGCATCTAGATCTAGGGAAGTAATAGGACCACTGTATTCTGCTCTGGTCAGACCTCACCTGGAGTACTGTGTCCAGTTCTGGGCACCACAGTTCAAGAGGGATACTGACAAGCTGGAATGTGTCCAGAAGAGGGCAACCAAAATGGTCAAAGGCCTGGAAACGATGCCTTATGAGGAACGGCTTGGGGAGCTGGGTATGTTTAGCCTGGAGAAGAGAAGGTGAAGGGGTGATATGATAGCCATGTTCAAATATATGAAAGGATGTCATATGGAGGAGGGAGAAAGGTTGTTTTCTGCTGCTCCAGAGAAGCGGACACGGAGCAATGGATTCAAACTTCAAGAAAGAAGATTCCACCTCAACATTAGGAAGAACTTCCTGACAGTAAGAGCTGTTCGGCAGTGGGATTTGCTGCCAAGGAGTGTGGTGGAGTCTCCTTCTTTGGAGGTCTTTAAGCAGAGGCTTGACAGGCATGTGTCAAGAATGCTTGGATGGTGTTTCCTGCTTGGCAGGGGGTTGGACTGGATGGCCCTTGTGGTCTCTTCCAACTCTAGGATTCTATGATTCTAATAGTATAACCACCTAAACATTAGGAAGAACTTCCTGACAGTCAGAGCTGTTCGGCAGTGGAATTTGCTGCCAAGGAGTGTGGTGGAGTCTCCTTCTTTGGAGGTCTTGAAGCAGAGGCTTGACAGGCATATGTCAAGAATGCTTGGATGGTGTTTCCTGCTTGGCAGGGGGTTGGACTGGATGGCCCTCGGGGTCTCTTCCAACTCTACGATTCTATGATTCTAAGTCCCAGTTGATCACACAGCAGCTCCTTCAAGATCTTCCAGTGGAGCAGGGTCTGCACCGGGCCCTCCCATCTCAGGATCCAACCCCCTCCCAATACTGTCACCATCTTTCTTCCCTTCTCCCTGAAGGGAAAGGCAAACAGTCATCTCAAGCGCTCCGGAAACATTTTAAGAACGCAAGGATCGTCCGTTTAGATCAGGACTTTGCTGGCATAGGACATCTGCTTGGCTTGCAGAAGATTCCAGATCATGGGAGAGGCCTAAGGCCCACCCTGGGAGGATCCTGCTCCCAGTCCGAGGAGGCTGGATGGACAAAAGGTCTAACCTGCTACAAAGGAGCGTTCTGTTTGCTGGAAATACTCCCAGTTTCTGTGCCTTCCTTTTAATCATGGTTTATTGGATTGGTGTGAGGTATCTTCTTGGACACTTTGTCGTTTTCTGTTTTGGAGAGATGCCTGGTTTTATTTTATTTTTAAATGCAATAGGAGGCATCTTCAAATATTTGGAATTTTTTTAAAAAAATGCTTTTTATTGATTTTACAACTATGTACAGTAACAAATCACATAAAAACGAAGAAAAAGCAATTCCATACAAAAAAGAAAAAGAAACCACAGGTATCCATTTATAACATTTCTCAAATAAAGTATCCTTTCATACCAATTGTCGACCTGGGCTTGTGTCTCAAGTCATTGCATTTTTCTTCCTGTTCTTTGTTTTTATCTTCACCTCATTTCCCCCAACTTGACTTCCTCCTCTCTCTCTTTTGGTTTTCCTTCCCCTCCAGTTAATTTCGTCCCATTATGTATTCTACCAGATACCTTTTTTCAATTGTTTTTCCACTTTGATTAATTTTACGTCCTGGCTGCATACCCTCTTGTTGCATTTTATAATAGTACAGTGGAACCTCGGTTTATGAACACCTCGGTTTATGAATTGTCAGTTTATGAACACCGTGGACCCATCTGGAACGGATTAATTCATTTTCCATTACTTTCAATGGGAAAGTTCGCTTCAGTTTATGAACGCTTCAGTTTATGAACAGACTTCCGGAACCAATTACACCCATGCTTCAGTTTAGGAACACTTCAGTTTAAGTACTCCGCGGACCCGTCTGGAACGGATTAATCCACTTTCCATTGCTTTCAATGGGAAAGTTCGCTTCAGTTTATGAACGCTTCAGTTTAAGTACCCCTGGAACGGATTAATCCACTTTCCATTGCTTTCAATGGGAAAGTTCGCTTCAGTTTATGAACGCTTCAGTTTATGAACAGACTTCCGGAACCAATTGTGTTCATAAACCGAGGTACCACTGTAATCTACTAGTTTTCCTTTTCTCCTTGGTCTATCTTTATTTAAATTTTACAGTAGTCTTTCCTATGAATCATGAATTTGGAATGCTGTTCTCTCTTATCTTTCGCTCCAGAGGATAAGGACCCAGATTAGGGGGTTCACATTTCCAGAAAAAAAGGCTTTGAATGAAGCGGTGGACAGTGGAATGGACTAGAAGGATACTGACAAGCTGGAACGTGTCCAGAAGAGGGCAACCAAAATGGTCAAAGGCCTGGAAACGATGCCTTATGAGGAACGGCTTAGGGAGCTGGGTATGTTTAGCCTGGAGGAGAGAAGGTTAAGGGGTGATATGATAACCATGTTCAAATATATAAAAGGATGTCATATAGAGGAGGGAGAAAGGTTGTTTTCTGCTGCTCCAGAGAAGCGGACACGGAGCAACGGATTCAAACTACAAGAAAGAAAATTCCACCTAAACATTAGGAAGAACTTCCTGACAGTCAGAGCTGTTCGGCAGTGGAATTGGCTGCCAAGGAGTGTGGTGGAGTCTCCTTCTTTGGAGGTCTTTAAGCAGAGGCTTGACAGCCATCTGTCAGGAATGCTTTGATGGTGTTTCCTGCATGGCAGGGGGTTGGACTGGATGGCCCTTGGGGTCTCTTCCGACTCTATGATTCTATGATTCTATGACTATGGTTTCTCCTGCACTGGTTTAAAGCAGATGGCCTCCTCTCAGGGTTGTTGTACGAGGAGATTCCCTGCATCAAAGGGGTGAGGCTTGTACTAGATCAGGCAGCCCCAAACTTCGGCCCTCCAGATGTTTTGGACTACAATTCCCATCATCCCTGACCACTGCTGCTCTTAGCTAGGGATCATCGGAGTTGTAGGCCAAAACATCTGGAGGGCCGCAGTTTGGGGATGCCTGATACTAGATCCATGCGCTTAGCCCAGTGATGGCGAACCAATGACACGCGTGTCCGACGTGACACGCAGAGCCCTCACGGCTGGCACGCGCCCCATCGACCCATTCGCGCCGCCGCTGTTGTCCCCCCCTCCCCATTTGTTCTCCCGCTCGCTCCCCCTTCGCGCTACAGCTTGTCTCCGCTGTTAAAACCCAGATCCTTTTTTTTGCTGTTGTTGTTGCTGGTAGCCAGAGATTGGTTTTTTAACCCTTTCTGTGCTGTTTTCTCTGGCGCTTTGGCAGACGACGATTGGGTGTGACAGCGTTCGTTTTTTAACCCGTTCTGTGCCGGGTTTTTTGGCGCTTTGGCAGACTATGTCGGTGCTGCGGGTTAGTTCCGGCGAAGGTATTATTCGTCATTTATTTCTGTTCTCTTTCCCTCCCAGAAAGGGCAGCAGCTTTGGGGCACCCCCCCCCAAAAAAGCACAGCAACTTTTGCACCCTCCAAAAAACCTCCAAAACATTGGTCAGCAGCTCCCCCCCAAAAAGCTCAACAACTCTGGGCACTTTGTGATAAATAAGGGTTTTTTGGTTTGGTTAAATAATTAGTTGTGAGTTTATTGAATACAGTTATATATTACAATTATACATTTTTGTTATTTAAACTATAAATATCGTGAAATTATGGTTTTTTTCTCAAAGTGACACACCACCCGAGTTATGCTCGGTTTTTTGGCGAGTTTTGACACACCAAGCTCAAAAGGTTGCCCACCACTGCCTTAGCCCCACATCCATAGCTCCCCACTCTCTTTTCACAATATACACTCATCAAGGTTCTGCTTGCTCCTTTCATATCTAGCAACAACAACAACAACAACAACAACAACATAATAGCAAATATAAACATGAACAACAACAGTAGCATTTCAATACTAGAAATACCACGAGATTGCATTAATCTTTTCTCGCAAGGTTGACCTTGCTCCTTGGGAATCTCTGGAATTTGCTGCCAAGGGTTAATAGTATGACCACCTAAACATTAGGAAGAACTTCCTGACAGTAAGAGCTGTTCGGCAGTGGGATTTGCTGCCAAGGAGTGTGGTGGAGTCTCCTTCTTTGGAGGTCTTTAAGCAGAGGCTTGACAGGCATATGTCAAGAATGCTTGGATGGTGTTTCCGGCTCGGCAGGGGGTTGGACTGGATGACCCTTGGGGTCTCTCCCAACCCTATGATTTTAGAGGAGGAAGAAAGGTTGTTTTCTGCTGCTCCAGAGAAGCGGACACGGAGCAATGGATTCAAACTTCAAGAAAGAAGATTCCACCTCAACATTAGGAATAACTTCCTGACAGTGAGAGCTGTTCGGCAGTGGGATTTGCTGCCAAGGAGTGTGGTGGAGTCTCCTTCTTTGGAGGTCTTTAAGCAGAGGCTTGGACAGGCATATTCAGTTCAGTGAATAGAATAGAAACAATCTTTTTCCGATTGTTTGGAGTGGACAGTATTTAAGTTTTTCATGTGTAGGCTGGGCTGACAGTCTAAGTTTCTTAAAAGATATATATTTTGTTTTTGTTTAGCCAAACTAGTTAACAAACATGGATGTTTGTTGAAGCAAATAACATAGGCTGCAATGCTATTGTTTCAGTTGAATAAATCTATTTAAATGGTTATTGTTAAGTATTAACAATGTTGAGGTGGAATCTTCTTTCTTGAAGTTTGAATCCATTGCTCCGTGTCCGCTTCTCTGGAGCAGCAGAAAACAACCTTTCTCCCTCCTCTATATGACATCCTTTAATATATTTCATAGAATCATAGAATCGTAGAGTTGGAAGAGACCACGAGGGCCATCCAGTCCAACCCCCTGCCAAGCAGGAAACACCATCAAAGCATTCCTGACAGATGGCTGTCAAGCCTCTGCTTAAAGACCTCCAAAGAAGGAGACCTCCACCACACTCCTTGGCAGCAAATCCCACTGCCGAACAGCTCTTACCGTCAGGAAGTTCTTCCTAATCATAGAATCCTAGAGTTGGAAGAGACCCCAAGGGCCATCCAGTCCAACCCCCTGCCGAGCAGGAAACACCATCCAAGCATTCTTGACATATGGCTGTCAAGCCTCTGCTTAAAGACCTCCAAAGAAGGAGACTCCACCACACTCCTTGGCAGCAAAATCCACTGCCGAACAGCTCTTACTGTCAGGAAGTTCATAGAATCATAGAATCATAGAGTTGGAAGAGACCACAAGGGCCATCCAGTCCAACCCCCTGCCAAGCAGGAAACACCACCAAAGCATTCCTGACATATGGCTGTCAAGCCTCTGCTTAAAGACCTCCAAAGAAGGAGACTCCACCACACTCCTTGGCAGCAAATCCCACTGACGAACAGCTCTTACTGTCAGGAAGTTCTTCCTAATCATAGAATCCTAGAGTTGGAAGAGACCCCAAGGGCCATCCAGTCCAACCCCTTGCCGAGCAGGAAACACCATCCGAGCATTCTTGACATATGCCTGTCAAGCCTCTGCTTAAAGACCTCCAAAGAAGGAGACTCCACCACACTCCTTGGCAGCAAATCCCACTGCCAAACAGCTCTTACTGTCAGGATAACCTTCCTAAGTACAACAGTAAAGTGGTCCAAAGATGAACGATTAACCCATTCAACTGGGGATAAAAAAACTAACAGGAAAAGTTGTGATTCTAAAAATCTTCAACTACTTGCCTATTAAGGTTATACCAGCAAGAATTAGCCTTGATGTGGAAAACTACAGGATGATTTCAATCAAGCCTTACCGACTAGGGATTTAAATCGTGATTTAAATCGTGATTTAAATCAGTTTGATTTAAATCAAATCCACCCTGCAAGCAGGTATTTGGCAAGCAACTAGGATCTATTGCGAAATGGTGATGTGAGCTTAGGAAATGAAGTGGCGCATTGAAGCAGGGTCAGGTTAACCATTAAGAATATTATATACTTGCTGGTGCAGTTTGCAAATGGAGCGAGGCTGCGCGGAGAGAGATTGTGAAAGAGACTTCTTTGTACTCGTCCTTTTCTTCTTTGACCGCATTTTTGCACCGTGGAAATCTTCCTTTTTTAAAAAAAAAAAAAACCACAAACCTTTCTTTCTTTCTTTTAAAACAGTACGTTAAAAAAAAAAACATCATATATAACCTAAATACAGAATAACGTCGATACACAGAAAACATGAAATAAAGTCAAAGAAAAAAACACAAAAGAGATATATAACTATACTGTAAATTATATATACAAAAACTGAATATATATATATATATACTGTATAAACCAGGGGTCAGCAAACTTTTTCAGTAAAGGGGCCGGTCCACTGTCCCTCAGACCTTGTGGGGGGCCGGACTATATTTTGAAAAAAAGAAGAAGAACAAATTCCTTTGCCCCACAAATAACCCAGAGATACATTTTAAATAAAAGGACACATTCTATTCTTGTAAAAACACCAGGCAGGCCCCACAAATAACCCAGAGATGCATTTAAAATAAAAGGACACATTCTATTCATGTAAAAACACCAGGCAGGCCCCACAAATAACCCAGAGATACATTTTAAATAAAAGGACACATTCTATTCTTGTAAAAACACCAGGCAGGCCCCACAAATAACCCAGAGATGCATTTGAAATAAAAGGACACATTCTATTCATGTAAAAACACCAGGCAGGCCCCACAAATAACCCAGAGATACATTTAAAATAAAAGGACACATTCTATTCATGTAAAAACGCCAGGCAGGCCCCACAAATAACCCAGAGATGCATTTTAAATAAAAGGACACATTCTATTCTTGTAAAAACACCAGGCAGGCCCCACAAATAACCCAGAGATGCATTTAAAATAAAAGGACACATTCTATTCATGTAAAAACACCAGGCAGGCCCCACAAATAACCCAGAGATACATTTAAAATAAAAGGACACATTCTATTCATGTAAAAACGCCAGGCAGGCCCCACAAATAACCCAGAGATGCATTTTAAATAAAAGGACACATTCTATTCATGTAAAAACACCAGGCAGGCCCCACAAATAACCCAGAGATACATTTAAAATAAAAGGACACATTCTATTCATGTAAAAACACCAGGCAGGCCCCACAAATAACCCAGAGATGCATTTTAAATAAAAGGACACATTCTATTCTTGTAAAAACACCAGGCAGGCCCCACAAATAACCCAGAGATGCATTTAAAATAAAATAAAAAACACATTCTACTCATGAAAAACATGTTGATTCCCAGACCGTCCGCGGGCCGGATTTAGAAGGCGATTGGGCCGCATCCGGCCCCCGGGCCTTCTTTTGAGGACCCTGGTATAAACTGAAAATAAGAACTATAAATTTCCAAGATACAGAAAAATAAAAAATAATGATAAAAGTAAAAAAATAAAAAAGGGAATAAAAAAGTAAAAGATGCTTCCGATTGTTGATATACCGTTTTTTGTCATCTCTCGTTTTATCCTGTTTTCTCTGCTTTAATTCTCCCCGCTCTTCCCGAGCGGGCGTCTTTTTTTGCTGTTTCCTCTCTTCCCTATAATTTCCCTTTGAACGATATCGAGATCAATTTAGACAAACTCTTGATTTATCATCTATGCCTTCTTTTTTTCAAATATTCTTCCACTAGCTTCCACTCTTTTTGCACCCTCTGTTTTGGTTGTGTTTCTTATGGCCGCTGTCATTTTATCTAGGTTAGAATCCTAGAATCGTAGAGTTGGAAGAGACCACAAGGGTCATCCAGTCCAACCCCCTGCCAAGAAGGAAACACCATCAAAGCATTCTTGACATATGCCTGTCAAGCCTCTGCTTAAAGACCTCCAAAGAAGGAGACTCCACCTCACTCCTTGGCAGCAAATCCCACTGCCCAACAGCTCTGACTGTCAGGAAGTTCTTCCTAATGTTGAGGTGGAATCTTCTTTCTTGTAGTTTCATAGAATCATAGAATCCTAGAGTTGGAAGAGACCCCAAGGGCCATCCAGTCCAGCCCCCTGCCGAGCAGGAAACACCATCCAAGCATTCTTGACATATGGCTGTCAAGCCTCTGCTTAAAGACCTCCAAAGAAGGAGACTCCACCACACTCCTTGGCAGCAAATCCCACTGCCGAACAGCTCTTACTGTCAGGAAGTTCTTCCTGATGTTGAGGTGGAATCTTCTTTCTTGAAGTTTGAATCCGTTGCTCCGTGTCCGCTTCTCTGGAGCAGCAGAAAACAACCTTTCTCCCTCCTCCATATGACATCCTTTCCTATATTTGAACATGGCTATCATATCACCCCTTAACCTTCTCTTCTCCAGGCTAAACATACCCAGCTCCCTAAGCCGTTCCTCATAAGGCATCGTTTCCAGGCCTTTGACCATTTTGGTTGCCCTCTTCTGGACACGTTCCAGCTGGTCAGTATCCTTCTTGAACTGTGGTGCCCAGAACTGGACACAGTACTCCAGGTGAGGTCTGACCCGAGCAGAATACAGTGGTCCTATTACTTCCCTAGATCTAGATGCTATACTCCTCTTGATGCAGCCCAGAATTGCCTTGGCTTTTTGAGCTGCTGCATCACACTGCTGACTCATGTCAAGTTTGTGGTCTACCAAGACTCCTAGATCCTTTTCACATGTACTGCTCTCAAGCCAGGCGTCCCCCATCCTGTATTTGTGCCTTTCATATTTTTTTTTGCCCTTACATTTCTCCTTGTTCAAATTCATCTTGTTTGCTTTGGCCCAGTTGTCTAATCTGTTCAGGTCATTTTGAAGTGTGATCCTGTCCTCTGGGGTATTAGCCACCGCTCCCAATTTGGTGTCGTCTGCCAACTTGCTCAGGATGCCCTCAAGCCCATCATCCAAGTCATTGATGGAGATGTTGAATAAGACTGGGCCCAAGACAGAACCCCGTGGTTCTTCCCACTAGTCACTACTCTCCAGGATGAGGAGGAGCCATCTTCCAATTTCTACAGCAGACAGACATCTTGGAAGACAGACACCTTCATCCAAGCCCATCATCCAAGTCATTGGTCAAGATGTTGAAGAAGACTGGGCCCAAGACAGAACCCTTCCTCCAGATCAGCATTCGAGTCACTCACGAGTTATATACATGCTGTGCTCTTTCCTCGCTTTCGTTCCTACTTTCCAGCTGGAACTCTCCCCGGCTCTCCTGTAACTCTGCCAACGTGTGACTTCATCCGCAGCCTGCCAAATGAGACAATGAGCAATCCTGAAGCCCTCTTTCCCAATTTCTCTCTCGCTCGGAAGCAAAATGTACTGCCACAAACTGACATCTTAAGCGCCCAATCTTAAACAACTCCTCACCCACAATAATACAACCACCAGACTTAACATGGACACGGGTACCAGAGCCTGCAATAAACCCAGATGCCAACTTTGCTGCCGCATACACCCGGACAACATCATTACTGGCCCCAACAACATCCAACATCCCATCTCAGGACTATTGAATTGCTCCTCTTCTAACATTGTGTATGCCATCCAATGCCAACGGTGCCCTTCAGCTCTCTATATTGGACAAACAGGCCAAACCCTACGCCAAAGGATAAATGGACATAAATCTGACATCAGGAACCAGAAGACAGAGAAACCAGGAGGAGAACACTTCAATCTCCCAGGACGTTCTATACAAGATCTCAAAGTAGCTGTTACATTACGGAGAAATTTCAGGAACAGACTGGAAAGAGAAGTTGCTGAATTGGAACTCATTCCCAAGCTTAAAACCACGGAGCCACCTGGGATGAATAAAGACATCGGATTCTTATCTCATGATGCATGATCAAGCTTTCTCAAAGTAGCTGTCTTACTACAAAAGAATTTCAGAAATAGACTGGAAAGAGAAGTTGCTGGATTACAACTTATCACCAAGCTCAAAACCACGGAGGGACCTGGTTTGAACAGAGACATTGGATTCTTATCTCATTATACATGATAAAGCAATCTTCAGCCATCTCAACCCTTGCTTTTTCCATGCAAAACCATTTGCAGTCGTTTTCAGTCATCAACAGCTGTCAGTCAGTCAATCACCCACTTCCACCACCCTTCAGAGTGATCCCCCCTCCCCTCCCCACCCCCTCCCCACCCCTTCTCCACCTAAGCGCCTGGGGACTCCTATTTCAGTGTATCTGAAGAAGTGTGCATGCACACGAAAGCTCATATACCAAAATAAAAACTTAGTTGGTCTTTAAGGTGCTACTGAAGGATTCTTTTTCTATTTTCCTGAGAAAGGAAATAGCCACAGAGGTGTAGAGAGAGAGAGAGAGAGAGAGAGAGAGAGAGAGAGAGAGAGAGAGAGAGAGAATGAATTCAAGAGATCCTCATTAAAGCAGCCCCCGCTGCATTGCAAAAAAGTCCAAGACAAGCCCAATAGTCTCTTGGAGAAGTCCTGGCACTCAATCTTCCAAACAGAGAAAGAATTTCCTAAGCGCACCACAGGGGCTCATTCTGGCAGTGGCTGAATGACCTTTGCAAAGAACATCTCTGGGATGGGAAGAAGAAGAAGAAGAAGAAGAAGAAGAAGAAGAAGAAGAAGAAGAAGAAGAAGAAGAAGAAGAAGAAGAAGAAGAAGAAGAAGAAGAAGAAGGCGGCTTGAGAGCAGTACATGTGAAAAGGATCTAGGAGTCTTGGTAGACCAGAAACTTGACATGGCTCAGCAGTGTGATGCAGCAGCTCAAAAAGCCAATGCAATTCTGGGCTGCATCAATAGGAGTATAGCATCTAGATCAAGGGAAGTAATAGGACCACTGTATTCTGCTCTGGTCAGACCTCACCTGGAGTACTGTGTCCAGTTCTGGGCACCACAGTTCAAGAAGGATACTGACAAACTGGAACGTGTCCAGAAGAGGGCAACCAAAATGGTCAAAGGCCTGGAAACGATGCCTTATGAGGAACGGCTTAGGGAGCTGGGTATGTTTAGCCTGGAGAAGAGAAGGTTCAGGGGGGATATGATAGCCATGTTCAAATATATAAAAGGATGTCATATAGAGGAGGGAGAAAGGTTGTTTTCTGCTGCTCCAGAGAAGCGGACACGGAGCAATGGATTCAAGCTACAAGAAAGAAGATTCCACCTCAACATTAGGAAGAACTTCCTGACAGTAAGAGCTGTTCGGCAGTGGGATTTGCTGCCGAGGAGTGTGGTGGATTCTCCTTCTTTGGCGGTCTTTAAGCAGAGGCTTGACAGCCATCTGTCAGGAATGCTTTGATGGTGTTTCCTGCTCGGCAGGGGGTTGGACTGGATGGCCCTTGTGGTCTCTTCCAACTCTACGATTCTATGATTAGGAGGAACTTCCTGACAGTAAGAGCTGTTCGGCAGTGGGTTTTGCTGCCAAGGAGTGTGCTGGAGCATCCTTCTTTGGAGGTCTTTAAGCAGAGGCTTGACAGGCACATGTCAGGAAGGCTTTGATGGTGTTTCCTGCTCGGCAAGGGGTTGGACTGGATGGCCCTCGGGGTCTCTTCCAACTCTAGGATTCTATGATTCTAAGAATGAATTCAAGAGATCCTCATTAAAACGGCCCCCGCTGCATTGGAAAAAAGTCCAAGACAAGCCCAATAGTCTCTTGGCACTCAATCTTCCGAACAGAGAAAGAATTTCCTAAGCGCACCAAAAGGGGCTCATTCTGGCAGTGGCTGAATGACCTTTGCAAAGAACATCTCTGGGATTCCCAGGAAGAAGAAGAAGACGAAGACGAAGACGAAGACGAAGACGAAGAAGAAGAAGAAGAAGAAGAAGAAGAAGAATTGGAAAAGAAGAAGAAGAAGAAGAAGAAGAAGAAGAAGAAGAAGAAGAAGAAGAAGAAGAAGAAGAAGAAGAAGAAGACGAAGAAGAAGACGAAGAAGAAGACGAAGAAGAAGGAGAAGGAGAAGGAGAAGGAGAAGAAGGAGAAGAAGGAGAAGAAGGAGAAGAAGAAGAATTGACTGCAGCTTCTCTGTGTACTGATTTGAAATAAAGAAGCAAGCCCTCCAAGATGCTGTTGGACTCTTGCGGCTCATATACTGTAGATTTGGAAGGGACTTCAAGGGTCATCTACTCCAGCCCCCCTGCAATGTAGAAATATGCTGAGACTTGTTACACGGCAGCATCTAGAGCAGCGGTGGCGAACCTATGACACGCGTGTCCGACGTGACACGCAGAGCCCTCACGGCTGGCACGCGCCCCATCGGCCCATTCGCGCTGTTGTTGTTGTTGTTGTTGTTGTTGTTGTTGTTGTTGTTGTTGTTGTTGTTGTTGTCTCCCCCCCATTTGTTCTCCCGCTCGCTCCTCCTCACGCTACAGCTTGTCTCTGCTGTTAAAACCCAGATCCTTTTTTGTTGTTGTTGTTGTTGCTGCTGGTAGCCAGAGATTGTTTTTAACCCTTTCTGTGCTGTTTTTTCTCTGGGACTTTGGCAGGCGATGGTTGGGTGTAACGGCGTTCATTTTTTAACCCGTTCTGTGCTGGATTTTTTTTGCACTTTGGCAGACTATGCCGGTGCTGCGTGTTAGTTCCATAGAAGGTATTATTCGTCATTTATTTCTGTTCTCTTCCCCCCCCCCCAAAAAGCGCAGCAGCTTTGGGGCACCCCCCCAAAAAAACCCAAAGCAACTTTTGCACCCCCCCAAAAAAAACCTCCGAAACTTTGGTCAACAGCTCCCCCAAAAAGCTCAACAACTCTGGGTAAGGTAAAGGTAATGGGAAGTTTAAAGACACTTGCAGGACTGAAATAAATCCTACGAACTGACATTAAATGGGAAGTAAAAAGGAACTGCGAGATAAGAACTGAATAGAAAACCAAATGAGGGGAGGGAGGGAAGTCAAGCTCGGCGGAGCACTGTTTATGAGAGTTTGGGAGAGAATTGTTTAAAAAGATGGATGGATGTGCGTGATTGTTTTTGTAATGTTTGTTTAATGTTTTTAATGTGTTTTAATTGGAAAATTTAATAAATTGCTTTTTAAAAAAAGGTAAAGGGACCCCTGACCATTAGGTCCAGTCGTGACCGACTCTGGGGTTGCGCGCTCATCTCGCATTATTGGCCGAGGGAGCCGGTGTATAGCTTCCGGGTCATGTGGCCAGCATGACAAAGCCGCTTCTGGCAAACCAGAGCAGCGCATGGAAACGCCGTTTACCTTCCCGCTGTGGCGGTTCCTATTTATCTACTTGCACTTTTGACGTGCTTTCGAACTGCTAGGTTGGCAGGAGCTGGGACCGAGCAACGGGAGCTCACCCCGTCGCCGGGATTCGAACCGCCGACCTTCTGATCAGCAAGCCCTAGGCTCAGTGGTTTAACCACAGCGCCGAAAAAACCTCCAAAACCTTGGTCAGCAGCTCCCCCCAAAAAGCTCAACAATTCTGGGCACTTTGTGATAAATAAGGGGTTTTTGGTTTGGTTTGGTTAAATAATTAGTTTTGGGTTTATTAAATACAGTTATATACAGTGGTACCTCGGTTTATGAACACAATTGGTTCCGGAAGTCTGTTCATAAACTGAAGCGTTCATAAACTGAAGCGAACTTTTCCATTGAAAGTAATGGAAAGTGGATTAATCCGTTCCAGACGGGTCCGCGGAGTACTTAAACTGAAGCGTTCATAAACTGAAACATGGGTGTAATTGGTTCCCGAAGTCTGTTCATAAACTGAAGCGTTCATAAACTGAAGTGAACTTTCCCATTGAAAGTAATGGAAAGTGGATTAATCCGTTCCAGACGGGTCCGCAGAGTACTTAAACTGAAGCGTTCATAAACTGAAGCAAACTTTCCCATTGAAAGTAATGGAAAGTGGATTAATCCGTTCCAGATGGTCCGCAGAGTACTTAAACTGAAGCGTTCATAAACTGAAGCGAACTTTCCCATTGAAAGTAATGGAAAGTGGATTAATCCGTTCCAGACGGGTCCGCGGAGTACTTAAACTGAAACGTTCATAAAATGAAGCAAACTTTCCCATTGAAAGTAATGGAAAGTGGATTAATCCGTTCCAGATGGGTCTGCGGAGTACTTAAACTGAAGCGTTCATAAACTGAAGCAAACTTTCCCATTGAAAGTAATGGAAAGTGGATTAATCCGTTCCAGACGGGTCCGCGGAGTACTTAAACTGAAGCGTTCATAAAATGAAGCAAACTTTCCCATTGAAAGTAATGGAAAGTGGATTAATCCGTTCCAGACGGGTCCGCGGGGTACTTAAACTGAAGCGTTCATAAACTGAAGCATGGGTGCAATTGGTTCTGGAAGTCTGTTCATAAACTGAAGCGTTCATAAACTGAAGCGAACTTTTCCATTGAAAGTAATGGAAAGTGGATTAATCCGTTCCAGATGGGTCCGCAGCGTTCATAAACCGAAAATTCATAAACCCAGGTGTTCATCAACCGAGGTTCCACTGTATTACAATTATACATTTTTGTTATTTAAACTATAAATATCATGAAATTGTGGGGGGGTTTTGTTGTTGAAGTGACACACCACCCGAGTTACATAGCTGCCAAGTTTTCCCTTTTCTCACGAGGAAGCCTATTCAGCATAAGGGAATAACCCTTAAAAAAAGTAAAATAAAAAAATTCCTTCAGTAGCACCTTAAAGACCAACTCAGTTTTTGTTTTGCTATGAGCTTTCGTGTGCATGCGCACTTCTTCAGAAAAAAAGGGATAACTTGGCAGCTATGCCGAGTTATGCTCAGTTTTGGGGCGGATCTTGACACACCAAGCTCAAAAGGTTGCCCATCACTGGTTTTCGATGGACCTTCGACCAGATCTTAGGAGATGTTGTTCTTCTTTGCACACGCACACCCCTCTCCTGAATGCGTCAGCTTTCCAAGAACTCCGTGGTCTTTACAAGTCGCGCATCTGGCAATCCGAAGCATGCATTGTTTTGCAATTTGCAAGCGTCCCGACTCTCAGATTTTCCACCTAAAGGAGGGTGATAAAAAACAACAACCCAACAGACTTCCCTCCAGGCTCTCAAGCCTCTGCTTAAAGACCTCCAAAGAAGGAGACTCCACCACACTCCTTGGCAGCAAATTCCACTGCCGAACAGCTCTTACTGTCAGGAAGTTCTTCCTAATCATAGAATCGTAGAGTTGGAAGAGACCCCGAGGGCCATCCAGTCCAACCCCCTGCCGAGCAGGAAACACCATCAAAGCATTCTTGACATATGCCTGTCAAGCCTCGGCTTAAAGACCTCCAGGTGAGGTCTTTTGGTGAGGTCCAGGTGAGGTTGAGAAGAGAAGGTGAAGGGGTGATATGATAGCCATGTTCAAAGATATAAAAGGATGTCATATGGAGGAGGGAGAAAGGTTGTTTTCTGCTGCTCCAGAGAAGCGGACACGGAGCAATGGATTCAAACTTCAAGAAAGAAGATTCCACCTCAACATCAGGAAGAACTTCCTGACAGTAAGAGCTGTTCGGCAGTGGGATTTGCTGCCAAGGAGTGTGGTGGAGTCTCCTTCTTTGGAGGTCTTTAAGCAGAGGCTTGACAGGCATATGTCAAGAATGCTTTGATGGTGTTTCCTTCTTGGCAGGGGGTTGGACTGGATGGCCCTTGGGATCTCTTCCAACTCTACGATTCTATGACAGGCATATGTCAAGAATGCTTTGATGGTGTTTCCTTCTTGGCAGGGGGTTGGACTGGATGGCCCTTGGGATCTCTTCCAACTCTACGATTCTATGACAGGCATATGTCAAGAATGCTTTGATGGTGTTTCCTGCTTGGCAGGGGGTTGGACTGGATGGCCCTCGTGGTCTCTTCCAACTCTAGGATTCTATGATTCTAATAGTATAACCACCTCAACATTAGGAAGAACCTCCTGACAGTAAGAGCTGTTCGACAGTGGGATTTGCTGCCAAGGAGTGTGGTGGAGTCTCTTTCTTTAAGGAGGTCTTTAAGCAGAGGCTAGACATGGCTCTATATTTAGCCATGTTCTATGAAACTACAAAACCAGGTCCCTCCATGGTTTTGAGCTTGGTGATAAGAATATGTTGTTCTCCTTTGCACACGCACCCCCCTCTCCTGAACATAGCTGCCAAGTTATCCCTTTTTTTAAAAGGGATTTTCCCTTATGCTGAATAGGCTTCCTCGCGAGAAAAGGGACAACTTGGCAGCTATGCTCCTGAATGCCTCAGCTTTCCGAGAACTCCTCGGTCTTTACAAGTCGCGCATCTGGCAATCCGAAGCATGCATTGTTTCGGAATTTGCAAGCGTCCCGACTCTCAGATTTTCCACCTAAAGGAGGGTGATAAAAAAAACAACAACCCAACAGACTTCCCTCCAGGCTTTTTTGCGGGGGCCTTTCAAGGAAGCAGGGGATTTTGGGGGGTTGGGGTGTGTGTGTGTGTTCCTGGCTGAGGTTTGACCTACAGATGCGCACGGTTGCGCAATGGGCTGCTCCCTGCCGCTGAGCTCACGCTACACTGTTTATGGAAAGATTTTAGAATTTCTGTTTTGTTGGAAGCCGCCCAGAGTGGCTGGGGGAACCCGGCCAGATGGACGGGGTATAAATAATAAATTATTATTATTATTATTATTATTATTATTATTATTATTATTGGCCTTGCGAATCTTGTAGCCTTGCGAATCTTGTAGCGCTCCATAAGCTCCAGGGGAGCCTCGCTTAAAAAACGGGGGGGGGGGGAGGCTGGAGTGTGGAACATCAGATGACTATCAGATGCGCAAGGGAACATGGGCTGGCTGTCGATCCGAATGTCCCCTTTTGGCTCGCAGTGGCCAGAGGTTATGGGAAAGAGATTTCTTTTCTTTTCTTTTTTTTAATTTTTTTTTATTAAAAAAAACAAACTTTATTTAGAATTGTTTAGACCAGGCATGTCAAACCTGCGGCCCTCCAGATGTTTTGGACTACAATTCCCATCTTCCCCAACCACTGGTCCTGCTAGCTAGGGATCATGGGAGTTGTAGGCCAAAACATCTGGAGGGCCGCAGGTTTGACATGCCTGGTTTAGACAATACACTCACAAGCATACTGAAAAAGGTAATGAACATACCCATCACTTAAAATATAAAAGATATAACGCTGAAAAAAGGGGGGAAAAAACTTTAAAAAGGGAAAAAGAAAACTAATAGAATCATAGAGTTGGAAGAGACCACCAGGGCCATCCAGTCCAACCCCCTGCCAAGCAGGAAACACCATCAAAGCATTCTTGACATATGCCTGTCGAGCCTCTGCTTAAAGACCTCCAAGGAAGGAGACTCCGCCACACTCCTTGGCAGCAAATCCCACTGCCGAACAGCTCTTACTGTCAGGAAGTTCTTCCTAATGTTTAGGTGGAAACATAGAATCATAGAGAATCATAGAGTCATAGAGTTGGAAGAGACCACCAGGGCCATCCAGTCCAACCCCCCTGCCGAGCAGGAAACACCATCAAAGCATTCTTGACATATGCCTGTCGAGCCTCTGCTTAAAGACCTCCAAAGAGGGAGACTCCGCCACACTCCTTGGCAGCAAGTTCCACTGTCGAACAGCTCTTACTGTCAGGAAGTTCTTCCTAATGTTGAGGTGGTTATACTATTAGAATCATAGAATCATAGAGTTGGAAGAGACCACGAGGGCCATCCAGTCCAACCCCCTGCCAAGCAGGAAACACCATCAAAGCATTCTTGACATATGCCTGTCAAGCCTCTGCTTAAAGACCTCCAAAGAAGGAGACTCTACTACACTCCTTGGTAGCAAATTCCACTGCTGAACAGCTCTTACTGTCAGGAAGTTCTTCCTAATGTTGAGGTGGAATCTTCGTTCTTGAAGTTTGAATCCATTGCTCCGTGTCCGCTTCTCTGGAGCAGCAGAAAACAACCTTTCTCCCTCCTCTATATGACATCCTTTTATATATTTGAACATGGCTATCATATCACCCCCTTAACCTTCTCTTCTCTTGTCGATCTGAATGTCCCCTTTTGGCTTGGAGTGGCCAGAGGTTATGGGAAAGAGATTTCTTTTATTTTATTTTATTTAAAAACAAACAAACTTTATTTAGAATTGTTTAGACAATACGCTCAACAAGCATACAGTGGAACCTCGGTTGACGAACACCTCGGTTTACAAATTTCGGTTTAGGAACGCCGCGGACCCATCTGGAACGGATTGATTCACTTTCCATTGCTTTCAATGGGAAGGTTCGCTTCAGTTTATGAACGCTTCAGTTTAAGTACTCCGGGCACCCGTCTGGAACGGATTAATCCACTTTCCATTACTTTCAATGGGAAGGTTCGCTTCAGTTTATGAACGCTTCCGTTTACGAACAGACTTCGGGAACCAATTACACCCATGTTTCAGTTTGTGAACACTTCAGTTTAAGTACTCCGCGGACCGTCTGGAACGGATTAATCCACTTTCCATTACTTTCAATGGGAAAGTTTGCTTCAGTTTATGAACGCTTACTCCGCGGACCGTCTGGAACGGATTAATCCACTTTCCATTACTTTCAATGGGAAAGTTCGCTTCCGTTTATGAACGCTTCAGTTTATGAACAGACTTCCGGAACCAATTGTGTTCATAAACCGAGGTACCACTGTATTATTATTATTATTATTATTAAAAAAACTTTATTTAGAATTGTTTAGACAATACACTCACAAGCATACTGAAAAAGGTAATGAACATACCCATCACTTAAAATATAAAAGATATAACGCTGAAAAAAGGAAAAAAAACTTTAAAAAGGGAAAAAGAAAACTAATAGAATCATAGAATCATAGAGTTGGAAGAGACCACAAGGGTCATCCAGTCCAACCCCCTGCCGAGCAGGAAACACCATCAAAGCATTCTTGACATATGCCTGTCAAGCCTCTGCTTAAAGACCTCCAAAGAAGGAGACTCTACCACACTCCTTGGCAGCAAATCCCACTGCCAAACAGCTCTTACTGTCAGGAAGTTCTTCCTAATGTTGAGGTGGAATCTTCTTTCTTGAAGTTTGAATCCATTGCTCCGTGTCCGCTTCTCTGGAGCAGCAGAAAACAACCTTTCTCCCTCCTCCATATGACATCCTTTTATATATTTGAACATGGCTATCATATCACCCCCTTAACCTTCTCTTCTCTTGTCGATCCGAATGTCCCCTTTTGGCTCGGAGTGGCCAGAGGTTATGGGAAAGAGATTTATTTTATTTTATTTTATTTAAAAACAAACAAACTTTATTTAGAATTGTCTAGACAATACGCTCAACAAGCATACAGTGGAACCTCGGTTGACGAACACCTCGGTTTACGAATTTTCGGTTTAGGAACGCCGCGGACCCATCTGGAACGGATTGATTCACTTTCCATTGCTTTCAATGGGAAGGTTCGCTTCCGTTTAGGAACGCTTCCGTTTACGAACAGACTTCGGGAACCAATTACACCCATGTTTCAGTTTGTGAACACTTCAGTTTAAGTACTCCGCGGACCCGTCTGGAATGGATTAATCCACTTTCCATTACTTTCAATGGGAAAGTTTGCTTCAGTTTATGAACGCTTACTCCGCGGACCGTCTGGAACGGATTAATTCACTTTCCATTGCTTTCAATGGGAAGGCTCGCTTCAGTTTATGAACGCTTCAGTTTATGAACAGACTTCCGGAACCAATTGTGTTCATAAACCGAGGTACCACTGTATTATTATTATTATTATTATTAAAAAAACTTTATTTAGAATTGTTTAGACAAGACACTCACAAGCATACTGAATAAGGTAATGAACATACCCATCACTTAAAATATAAAAGATATAATGCTGGAAAAAAGGGGAAAAAAACTTTAAAAAGGGAAAAAGAAAACTAATAGAATCATAGAGTTGGAAGAGACCACCAGGGCCATCCAGTCCAACCCCCTGCCAAGCAGGAAACACCATCAAAGCATTCTTGGCATACGCCTGTCAAGCCTCTGCTTAAAGACCTCCAAAGAAGGAGACTCCACCACACTCCTTGGCAGCAAGTTCCACTGCCGAACAGCTCTTACTGTCAGGAAGTTCTTCCTAATGTTGAGGTGGAATCTTCTTTCTTGTAGTTTGAATCCATTGCTCCGTGTCCGCTTCTCTGGAGCAGCAGAAAACAACCTTTCACCCTCCTCTCTATGACATCCTTTTATATATTTGTCTAATCTATTAAGGTCACTTTGAAGTGTGATCCTGTCCTCTGGGGTATTAGCCACCCCTCCTAATTTGGTGTCATCTGCAAACTTGCTCAGGATGCCATCAAGCCCATCATCCAAGTCATCGATAAAGATCATAGAATCGTAGAGTTGGAAGAGACCCCAAGGGCCATCCAGTCCAACCCCCTGCCAAGCAGGAAACACCATCAAAGCATTCTTGACATATGCCTGTCAAACATCTGCTTAAAGACCTCCAAAGAAGGTCTCCACCACACTCCTTGGCAGCCAATCCCACTGCCAAACAGCTCTTACTGTCAGGAAGTTCTTCCTAATGTTGAGGTGGAATCTTCTTTCTTGAAGTTGGAATCCATTGCTCCTTGTCCGCTTCTCTGGAGCAGCAGAAAACAACCTTTCTCCCTCCTCCATATGACATCCTTTCATATATTTGAACATGGCTATCATATCACCCCCTTAACCTTCTCTTCTCTTGTCGATCCGAATGTCCCCTTTTGGCTCGGAGTGGCCAGAGGTTATGGGAAAGAGATTTCTTTTCTTTTCTTTTCTTAATTTTTTTTTTAAAAAAACAAACTTTATTTAGAATTGTTTAGACAATACACTCACAAGCATACTGAAAAAGGTAATGAACATACACATCACTTAAAAGATATAACGCTGAAAAAAAGGGGAAAAAACTAGAAAAAAGGAAAAAAGAAAACTAATGATCAAAGACAATAACGTAAACAAAACGATGTTTGTAATATATCCAAATCATATTTATAACAAAACTAACATGAAAATCTTAATCATCAGACAGAAAGGAAAAAAAAACTTATAATGAAGACAAATAAAAATAAAAAAATTCCTTCAGTAGCACCTTAAAGACCAAGTGGTCTTTAAGGTGCTACTGAAGGAATTTTTTTATTTTACTTTGACCCAGACCAACACGGCTACCTACCTGTAGACAAATAAAAATGAGCAATTCAAATCTTCCTTCAAATAGCCATCCATGCTTAACCCACTGTATTCTGCTCTGGTCAGACCTCACCTGGAGTACTGTGTCCAGTTCTGGGCACCACAGTTCAAGAAGGAGACTGACAAGCCGGAACGTGTCCAGAAGAGGGCAACCAAAATGGTCAAAGGCCTGGAAACGATGCCTTATGAGGAACGGCTTAGGGAGCTGGGTATGTTTAGCCTGGAGAAGAGAAGGTTAAGGGGTGATATGATAGCCATGTTCAAATATATGAAAGGATGTCATATGGAGGAGGGAGAAAGGTTGTTTTCTGCTGCTCCAGAGAAGCGGACACGGAGCAATGGATTCAAACTAAAAGAAAGAAGATTCCACCTCAACATTAGGAAGAACTTCCTGACAGTAAGAGCTGTTCGGCAGTGGGATTTGCTGCCAAGGAGTGTGGTGGAGTCTCCTTCTTTGGAGGTCTTTAAGCAGAGGCTTGACAGGCATATGTCAAGAATGCTTTGACGGTGTTTCCTGCTTGGCAGGGGGTTGGACTGGATGGCCCTTGGGGTCTCTTCCAACTCTATGATTCTATGATTCTATGAATTTAATTTAGGGAGGCCATAGTTAAAGGCTTGCCAAATGCACACCCAGAAAGGAAGCAGTACTGAATGTGGATCCCCCTGGGGCTGGATCCTATTGTGTTTCACTGAGCAAGGGGAGTAGCCTCTGAGCACACGCAAAGTGCCACTGTCCCTCTTCTGAATATCTGCAGGCGGCTCTCCTATACCTTGGTTGAAGCAACAGGACTCCTGTTGCTTTGAAGATTCCACCTCAACATTAGGAAGAACTTCCTGACAGTAAGAGCTGTTCTACAGTGGGATTTGCTACCAAGGAGCGTGGTGGAGTCTCCTTCTTTGGAGGTCTTTAAGCAGAGGCTTGACAGGCATCTGTCAAGAATGCTTTGACGGTGTTTCCTGCTTGGCAGGGGGTTGGACTGGATGGCCCTTGTGGTCTCTTCCAACTCTATGACTCTATGATTCTCTATGATTCTATGATTCCACCTCAACATTAGGAAGAACTTCCTGACAGTAAGAGCTGTTCTACAGTGGGATTTGCTACCAAGGAGCATGGTGGAGTCTCCTTCTTTGGAGGTCTTTAAGCAGAGGCTTGACAGCCATATGTCAAGAATGCTTTGATGGTGTTTCCTGCTTGGCAGGGGGCTGGACTGGATGCCCCTTGTGGTCTCTTCCAACTCTATGATTCTATGATTCTAGTACTTCCCTTGATTTGGACGCTTCTATTGATGCAGCCTAGAATTGCATTGGCCTTTTTTTCCCTTTTCTTTTTTTGGTTACCTTGAGTTGCCAACAGCCTTCTGCTGCCTGTGCCTTACAAAGTTCAGCTGCTACGACTGCAGCAAAATTGACCCAGTGGGTCTCTTTCTACATTCCCATATGCCCCACAGGACATATGTTGAGATGCTCCCGGTTGCGCCCTAGCGTGCCCCTACAGGGAGGTGCCTCTCTTTTTTGAAGTGCTCTGTTCCTTTGATGGTAGCTTTCTAAATAAATAATGGTTTATCTTTCTGTGTAAGTCTTAAGCTGCCAATAATGCAATTGTGGCAAAATCCCGAAGGCCGTTCTTCTACCGGTAAGTGGGGAGGGCAAGTTGAAGCAAATGCATTTCAAAAAAAAAAAAGCCAATGCAATTCTGGGCTGCATCAATAGGAGTATAGCATCTAGATCTGGGGAAGTAATAGTACCACTGTATTCCTCTTTAAGCGGAGGCTTGACAGGCATCTGTCAGGAATGCTTGGATGGTGTTTCCTGCTTGGCAGGGGGTTGGACTGGATGGCCCTTGTGGTCTCTTCCAACTCTATGACTCTATGATTCTATGATTCCACCTAAACCTTAGGACGAACTTCCTGACAGTAAGAGCTGTTCGACAGTGGAATCTGCTGCCAAGGAGTGTGGTGGAGTCTCCTTCTCCCTAGCGTGCCCCTACAGGGAGGTGCCTCTCTTTTTTGAAGTCTCCTTCTTTGGAGGTCTTTAAGCAGAGGCTTGACAGGCATATGTCAAGAATGCTTTGATGGTGTTTCCTGCTTGGCAGGGGGTTGGACTGGATGGCCCTTGTGGTCTCTTCCAACTCTATGATTCTATGATTCTATTAGTTTTCTTTTTCCCTTTTTAAAGTTTTTTTCCCCTTTTTTCAGCGTTATATCTTTTATATTTTAAGTGATGGGTATGTTCATTACCTTGGGGTCTCTTCCAACTCTAGGATTCTATGATTCTAATAGTATAACCACCTAAACATTAGGAAGAACTTCCTGACAGTAAGAGCTGTTCGGCAGTGGAATTTGCTGCCAAGGAGTGTGGTGGAGTCTCCTTCCTTGGAGGTCTTTAAGCAGAGGCTTGACAGGCATCTGTCAAGAATGCTTTGATGGTGTTTCCTGCTTGGCAGGGGGTTGGACTGGATGGCCCTTGGGGTCTCTTCCAACTCTATGATTCTATGAGTCTATGAATTTAATTTAGGGAGGCCATAGTGAAAGGCTTGCCAAATGCACACCCAGAAAGGAAGCAGGACTGAATGTGGATCCCCCTGGGGCTGGATCCTATTGTGTTTCACTGAGCAAGGGGAGTAGCCTCTGAGCACACACAAAGTGCCACTGTCCCTCTTCTGAATATCTGCAGGCGGCTCTCCTATACCTTGGTTTAAGCAACAGGACTCCTGTTGCTTTGAAGATTCCACCTCAACATTAGGAAGAACTTCCTGACAGTCAGAGCTGTTCGGCAGTGGGATTTGCTGCCAAGGAGTGTGGTGGAGTCTCCTTCTTTGGAGGTCTTTAAGCAGAGGCTTGACAGGCATTTGTCAAGAATGCTTTGATGGTGTTTCCTGCTTGGCAGGGGGTTGGACTGGATGGCCCTTGGGGTCTCTTCCAACTCTAGGATTCTATGATTCTACGAAAGTACAAGAAAGAAGATTCCACCTCAACATTAGGAAGAACTTCCTGACAGTAAGAGCTGTTCGGCAGTGGGATTTGCTACCAAGGAGTGCGGTGGAGTCTCCTTCTTTGGAGGTCTTTAAGCAGAGGCTTGACAGCCATATGTCAGGAATGCTTTGATGGTGTTTCCTGCTTGGCAGGGGGTTGGACTGGATGGCCCTTGGGGTCTCTTCCAGCTCTACGATTCTATGATTCATTATGTATTCTTCTAATCAGGGAGAATAATTTGATGCAAATGCACTTGGTGATAGAATCGTAGAGTCGGAAGGGAGCCATAAGGGTCATCTAGTCCCACCCCGCTTCTTTCTCCTCGGCATTTTGGCAGGCGCCGCCGGATTTTGCCCTCTGGGAATGGATCTGAGATTGCCTAGCAAACGGAATCTCTCCTACATTTCCTTATCCATATATTAATGGGAATGCAGTACTAAAGCTATGTTTTAAAGCTATGTTTTATTATCATATTTTTGTATTGCATTAGATAGTCATAAGGTTGTTTTGTATTTCATGAGATTCTGTTTCTTCAGCTTGTAAACCGCTTTGAGTATTGTATGATAGAAAGGCGGTATACAAATTAAAAGTGATGATGATGATGATAAAGAATAATATCTAAATAAATCAGAGGTAGAGTTAAGTGGAAGTCTCTAACGGAAGGAATATAGGTATGGGATTGGGATTCTGGAATTACCAACAAGATGTTGGTATTGGTTAGTTTTATTTATGAATGATGAGATGAATGAAAGCCTTTCCCTTTCTTTTCTGTTTTTTCTTCTTCTTCTTTTTCTCCTTTCCCCCCCTCTTCTTTTCCTTTCCCCCTTTTTCTTTTTCCCCTTCCCCCCCCTTCTTTTCTTCTTCTTCTTATCCTTTCTTCTCTTCTATTCCCCCAGCCTTTTTTTGTTTTTCTCTTCCCCTCCTCTCTTTTATAAATAGCTTGGAGAATTCTTATAGTTTTGTTTATTGTTATTTATGATTTCAGAGGGTTATTTTTATGATTGGATTATTATTTCACCATTATCTTCTGTATACGATTTCGTAATACTATAAGTTTCCTATTTATGTTTGTATGGCATGCGTGTTTTTTTGATTATGTGTTGAATGTATTTTAATTCAAATACAGTCGTACCTCGGGTTACGACCACCTCGGTTTGCGAACAATTCGGGTTACGAACTGCGCAAACCCGGAAGTGTTTTCTTCTGCGTGTGCGTGCGCAGAAGCACGAAAATCGCAAAAATAGCGCTTTGCGCATGCGCAAAATGGCGCTTCGGGTCGCGTTCGGGTTACGAACTGCGATTCGGAACGGATCGTGTTCGTAACCCGAGGTATTACTGTATAAATAAAGGTTTTTTTTTTAATTAAAAAAACATATCCATTTCTGTATGTAGTTTTTCCTAATACAATGCATTTTTGTTTTGTATATTGCAATACGGATTATTTCATGCACACTTTTTTCAGTTTGGCCTTTTCGATTGGCCAAAAGGCTGCAAGATTCAGGGAAGCAGAGATTCTGATGCACAGTTTCGCTTCCCTTCTTGCTCCGGGAAATGTGAATTGGGTAGGTTTGCATTTACATGAGGACCAAATTCCTCCTGCGTCTCTCGCTGGCGATGGGTGTTCCCCTTCTGAAGCCTCGTGTGTTTCAGTTCCCTGTTCTACATGGGCATTTGGCCTTGGCGAGCGGGAGGGAGAAGAAGCGGCCTATTTATAGAATGGCTGTTCAGTCCATAGATGGTCAAAAGGACAGGAATCGTTGAGAGCCCAGGCATTCTCCTGCCATGGCCTGTTATAGAATCCTAGAGTTGGAAGAGACCCCAAGGGCCATCCAGTCCAACCCCCTGCCAAGCAGGAAACACCATCCAAGCATTCTTGACATATGCCTGTCAAGGCTCTGCTTAAAGACCTCCAAAGAAGGAGACTCCACCACACTCCTTGGCAGCAAATCCCACTGCCGAACAGCTCTTACTGTCAGGAAGTTCTTCCTAGTGTTGAGGTGGAATCTTCTTTCTTGAAGTTTGAGGGAGAGGCAGAAGAAGGTTCTGCGTCTATAGAAGTCCCAAGGTCATAGAATCCTAGAGTTGGAAGAGACCACAAGGGCCATCCAGTCCAACCCCCTGCCAAGCAGGAAACACCATCAAAGCATTCTTGACATATGCCTGTCAAGCCTCTGCTTAAAGACCTCCAAAGAAGGAGACTCCACCACACTCCTTGGCAGCAAATCCCACTGCCGAACAGCTCTGACTGTCAGGAAGTTCTTCCTAATCATAGAGTTGGAAGAGACCACAAGGGCCATCCAGTCCAACCCCCTGCCTAGCAGGAAACACCATCAAAGCATTCTTGACATATGCCTGTCAAGCCTCTGCTTCAAGACCTCCAAAGAAGGAGACTCCACCACACTCCTTGTTAGCAAATCCCACTGAAAATTAGGGGGGGCGAGGGGTGGGGCCGGGGGCAGGGGCGGGGCCACAGTGGGGCAAGGAAAGCTCCCTTTCTCCCTTGCCAGCTTTCCCTCCACCCGCCCCGGCGATCACTCCTTGGCAGCAAATTCCACTGCAGAACAGCTCTTACTGTCAGGAAGTTCTTCCTAATGTTGAGGTGGAATCTTCTTTCTTGTAGTTTCATAGAATCATAGAATCCTAGAGTTGGAAGAGACCACAAGGGCCATCCAGTCCAACCCCCTGCCAAGCAGGAAACACCATCAAAGCATTCCTGACAGATGGCTGTCAAGCCTCCGCTTAAAGAGGAATACAGTGGTCCAATTACTTCCCCAGATCTAGATGCTATACTCCTATTGATGCAGCCCAGAATTGCATTGGCTTTTTTTTGAAATGCATTTGCTTCAACTCGCCCTCCCCATTTAGAAGAACGGCCTTCAGGATTTTGCCACAATTGCATTGTTGGCAGCTTAAGACTTACACAGAAAGATCAACCATTATTTATTTAGAAAGCTACCATCAAAGGAACAGAGCACTTCAAAAAAGAGAGGCACCTCCCTGTAGGGGCACGCTAGGGCGCAACCGGGAGCATCTCAACATATGTCCTGTGGGGCATATGGGAATTTAAAAAGAGACCCACTGGGTCAATTTTGCTGCAGTCGTAGCAGCTGAACTTTGTAAGGCACAGGCAGCAGAAGGCTGTTGGCAACTCAAGGTAACCAAAAAAAGAAAAGAGAAAAAAAGGCCAATGCAATTCTAGGCTGCATCAATAGAATCGTCCAAATCAAGGGAAGTACTAGAATCATAGAATCATAGAGTTGGAAGAGACCCCAAGGGTCATCCAGTCCAACCCCCTGCCAAGCAGGAAACACCCTCAAAGCATTCTGGACATATGCCTGTCAAGCCTCTGCTTCAAGACCTCCAAAGAAGGAGACTCCACCACACTGCTTGGCAGCAAATCCCACTGCCGAACAGCTCTGACTGTAAGGAAGTACATAGAATCATAGAATCCTAGAGTTGGAAGAGACCCCAAGGGCCATCCAGTCCAACCCCCTGCCAAGCAGGAAACACCATCAAAGCATTCTTGACAAATGCCTGTCAAGCCTCTGCTTAAAGACCTCCAAAGAAGGAGACTCCACCACACCCCTTGGCAGCAAATCCCACTGCCGAACAGCTCTGACTGTCAGGAAGTTCTTCCTAATGTTGAGGTGGAATCTTCTTTCTTGAAGTTTGAATCCATTGCTCCGTGTCCGCTTCTCTGGAGCAGCAGAAAACAACCTTTCACCCTCCTCTATATGACATCCTTTTATATATTTGAACATGGCTATCATATCACCCCTTAACCTTCTCTCCTCCAGGCTAAACATGCCCAGCTCCCTAAGCCGTTCCTCATAAGGCATCGTTTCCAGGCCTTGGACCAATTGGGTTGCCCTCTTCTGGACACGTTCCAGCTGGTCAGTATCCTTCTTGAACTGTGGTGCCCAGAACTGGACACAGTACTCCAGGGGAGGTCTGACCAGAGACGGAGCTGTGGGTCTCTCTGCTCAAGGTGAAAGCTGAATCTTTCCTGACACTTTCTGGCAAAGAGCAGAAGTGAGTAGCCTTGTAATCCCTGTACGGAAATCCTGAACCACAGTTAAGTCTGGGCAAAGCTCAGTTTGCATTTGAAAAGAGAGGGGTGTGGCAGCTCCACTCCCCATACCATAGAATCCTAGAGTTGGAAGAGACCCCAAGGGCCATCCAGTCCAACCCCCTGCCAGGCAGGAAACACCATCAAAGCATTCTTGACATATGCCTGCCAAGCCTCTGCTTAAAGACTTCCAAAGAAGGAGACTCCACCACACTCCTTGGCAGCAAATCCCACTGCCGAACAGCTCTGACTGTCAGGAAGTTCTTCCTAAGGTTGAGGTGGAATCTTCAAAGCAACAGGAGTCCTGTTGCTTAAACCAAGGTATATGAGAGCTGCCTGCAGGTATTCAGAAGAGGGACAGTGGCACTAGATGACCCTTGGGGGCCCCTTCCAACCCTGTGGTTCTATTAAAACTATGCATGCAGCCCCAAGAGCGATGGTAGGATTAAAAATAATAATGAATAAATAAAAAATATGATTTATTTAATTAAATTTGAATTAATCAATTTAATTTCAAATATATGAAAGGATGTCATATGGAGGAGGGAGAAAGATTGTTTTCTGCTGCTCCAGAGAAGCGGACACGGAGCAATGGATGCAAACTTCAAGAAAGAAGATTCCACCTAAACATTAGGAAGAACTTCCTGACAGTAAGAGCTGTTCGGCAGTGGAACTTGCTGCCAAGGAGTGTGGTGGAGTCTCCTTCTTTGGAGGTCTTTAAGCAGAGGCTTGACAGCCATCTGTCAGGAATGCTTTGATGGTGTTTCCTGCTTGGCAGGGGGTTGGACTGGATGGCCCTTGGGGTCTCTTCCAACTCTATGATTCTATGAATTTAATTTAGGGAGGCCATAGTTAAAGGCTTGCCAAATGCACACCCAGAAAGGAAGCAGGACTGAATGTGGATCCCCTGGGGCTGGATCCTATTGTGTTTCACTGAGCAATGGGAGTAGCCTCTGAGCACACGCAAAGTGCCACTGTCCCTCTTTTCTGAATACCTGCAGGCAGCTCTCATATACCTTGGTTTAAGCAACAGGACTCCTGTTGCTTTGAAGATTCCACCTCAACATTAGGAAGAACTTAACCACCGAAACATTAGGAAGAACTTCCTGACAGTAAGAGCTCTTCGGCAGTGGGATTTGCTGCCAAGGAGTGTGGTGGAGTCTCCTTCTTTGGAGGTCTTTAAGCAGAGGCTTGACAGGTATATGTCAAGAATGCTTTGATGGTGTTTCCTGCTTGGCAGGGGGTTGGACTGGATGGCCCTCGGGGTCTCTTCCAACTCTACGATTCTATGATTCTAATAGTATAACCACCTAAACATTAGGAAGAACTTCCTGACAGTCAGAGCTGTTCGACAGTGGGATTTGCTGCGAAGGAGTGTGGTGGAGTCTCTTTCTTTAAGGAGGTCTTTAAGCAGAGGCTTGACAGGCATATATCAAGAATGCTTTGACAGTGTTTCCTGCTCGGCAGGGGGTTGGACTGGATGGCCCTTGGGGTCTCTCCCAACTCTAGGATTCTATGATTCTATGAACTTCCTGACAGTAAGAGCTGTTCGACAGTGGGATTTGCTGCCAAGGAGTGCGGTGGAGTCTCTTTCTTTAAGGAGGTCTTAAAGCAGAGACTCGACAGCCATATGTCAGGAATGCTTTGATGGTGTTTCCTGCTTGGCAGGGGGTTGGACTGGATGGCCCTCGGGGTCTCTTCCAACTCTACGATTCTATGATTCTACCTTCTGAGTTTAATCCAGAGCTCCTTCCGAAGCTAACATCACCCCCCCCCTCCTTCTCTCTTTGCGCCCAGTATGGAATTGTCCTGGATGCAGGATCTTCCCACACCGCCATGTTCGTGTACAAGTGGCCGGCGGACAAGGAAAACGACACCGGGATCGTCAGTCAACACAGCGCGTGCGACGTGGATGGTAAGCGTGGCTTGCGGGCAGTTAGACACCCCAGCCTGCAGGGGGCGCTCTACCCTTCCCGCAGCTCCCACCATGCTGTGAACAGAAATGGGAATGAACGGTCGAATTGGGGAGTGCCTCCAGATGGTTTCGGGACTACAACTCCCATCGTTCCTGACCGCTGGTCTGGCTAGCTAGGGGTGATGGGAGTTGTAGTCCCCAAACATCTGGAGGCGCACGGGTTGGGAAACACGGAGTTAAGGTACCGCAGCTCCTAGGCTTGGCAAGCGACAAGCAGATTACCTTAAATCAGGCACCCCCAAATTGCGGCCCTCCAGATGTTTTGGCCTACAACTCCCATGAGCCCTAGCTAACAGGACCAGTGGTCGGGGAAGATGGGAATGGTAGTCCAAAACATCTGGAGGGCCGAAGTTTGGGGATGCCTGGGTTGGATCTTGCCAGCTCAAGTTCTACATCAGGCATCCCCAAACTGCGGCCCTCCAGATGTTTTGGCCTACAATTCCCATGACCCCTAGCTAACAGGACCAGTGGTTGGGGAAGATGGGAATCGTAGTCCAAAACATCTGGAGGGCCGAAGTTTGGGGATTCCTGGCCTACAACTTCCATGATCCCTAGCTAACAGGACCAGTGGTCGGGGATGATGGGAATTGTAGTCCAAAACATCTGCAGATGTTTTGGCCTACAATTCCCATGACCCCTAGCTAACAGGACCAGTGGTCGGGGATGATGGGAATGGTAGTCCAAAAGATCTGGAGGGCCGAAGTTTGGGGATGCCTGGCCTACAACTTCCATGATCCCTAGCTAACAGGACCAGTGGTTGGGGAAGATGGGAATCGTAGTCCAAAACATCTGGAGGGCCGAAGTTTGGGGATGCCTGGCCTACAACTCCCATGATCCCTAGCTAACAGGACCAGTGGTTGGGGAAGATGGGAATGGTAGTCCAAAACATCTGGAGGGCCGAAGTTTGGGGATTCCTGGCCTACAACTTCCATGATCCCTAGCTAACAGGACCAGTGGTCGGGGATGATGGGAATTGTAGTCCAAAACATCTGCAGATGTTTTGGCCTACAATTCCCATGACCCCTAGCTAACAGGACCAGTGGTCGGGGAAGATGGGAATGGTAGTCCAAAACATCTGCAGGGCCGAAGTTTGGGGATGCCTGGCCTACAACTCCCATGATCCCTAGCTAACAGGACCAGTGGTTGGGGAAGATGGGAATCGTAGTCCAAAACATCCGGAGGGCCGAAGTTTGGGGATGCCTGGCCTACAACTCCCATGATCCCTAGCTAACAGGACCAGTGGTTGGGGATGATGGGAATCGTAGTCCAAAACATCTGGAGGGCCGAAGTTTGGGGATGCCTGGCCTACAACTCCCATGATCCCTAGCTAACAGGACCAGTGGTTGGGGAAGATGGGAATCGTAGTCCAAAACATCTGGAGGGCCGAAGTTTGGGGATGCCTGGCCTACAACTCCCATGATCCCTAGCTAACAGGACCAGTGGTTGGGGAAGATGGGAATCGTAGTCCAAAACATCTGGAGGGCCGAAGTTTGGGGGTGCCTGGCCTACAACTCCCATGATCCCTAGCTAACAGGACCAGTGGTTGGGGAAGATGGGAATGGTAGTCCAAAACATCTGGAGGGCCGAAGTTTGGGGATGCCTGGCCTACAACTCCCATGATCCCTAGCTAACAGGACCAGTGGTTGGGGATGATGGGAATGGTAGTCCAAAACATCTGGAGGGCCGAAGTTTGGGGATGCCTGGCCTACAACTTCCATGATCCCTAGCTAACAGGACCAGTGGTTGGGGATGATGGGAATTGTAGTCCAAAACATCTGCAGATGTTTTGGCCTACAATTCCCATGACCCCTAGCTAACAGGACCAGTGGTCGGGGAAGATGGGAATCGTAGTCCAAAACATCTGGAGGGCCGAAGTTTGGGGATGCCTGGCCTACAACTCCCATGATCCCTAGCTAACAGGACCAGTGGTTGGGGAAGATGGGAATCGTAGTCCAAAACATCTGGAGGGCCGAAGTTTGGGGATGCCTGGCCTACAACTCCCATGATCCCTAGCTAACAGGACCAGTGGTTGGGGATGATGGGAATTGTAGTCCAAAACATCTGCAGATGTTTTGGCCTACAATTCCCATGACCCCTAGCTAACAGGACCAGTGGTCGGGGATGATGGGAATTGTAGTCCAAAACATCCGGAGGGCCGCAGTTTGGGGATGCCTGCCTTAAATCTTAGCTGGTCAGCTGGTGGTTAGGCTTACGAAAGATCTTCCTTTAACTCGGACCCCCCCGGTATCCTTTCTGCACTAAGGAAAACCTATTTTCTCCAAGCAGAATTAAGTCTCACTTTAATTAGGCAATTAAAATGGAAGCAATAATAATAATAATAATAATAATAATAATAATAAATTAATTATACCCTGCCCATCTGGCCGGGTCTCCCCAGCCACTGTGGGCGGCTTCCAACAGAAAAATAAAACACAAGAGTCTATTAGTCTTACAAGGTCTACACCAGGCATCCCCAAACTACGGCCCTCCAGATGTTTTGGCCTACAACTCCCATGATCCCTAGCTAACAGGACCAGTGGTCAGGGATGATGGGAATTGTAGTCCAAAACATCTGGAGGGCCACAGTTTGGAGATGCCTGGTCTACACGCACCGTTTCCTCTGCTATGGCAGGGACCAGATCCTGAAGAGGCTTCTGTCCAAGGTGCTGAAGGTAAGGGAGTAATAATAATAATAATAATAATAATAATAATAATAATAATAATTTATTATTTATACCCCGCCCATCTGGCCGGGTCTCCCCAGCCACTCTGGGCGGCTTCCAACAGAAAAAATACAACACAATAATCTATTCAACCTTAAAAGCCTCCCTGAACGTCAGGGCTGCCTTCTAAAAGTCTGGTAGTTGTTTTCCTCTTGGACATCTGTCGGGAGGGCGCCACCACCGAGAAGGCCCTCTGCCCGGTTCCCCGCAACTTGGCTTCTCGCGACGAGGGAACCGCCGGAAGGCCCTCGGCGCTGGACCTCAGTGTCCGGGCAGAACGATGGGGGTGGAGACGCTCCTTCCGTACTTCCTGACAGTAAGAGCTGTTCGGCAGTGGGATTTGCTGCCAAGGAGTGTGGTGGAGTCTCCTTCTTTGGAGGTCTTTAACGATGGGGGTGGAGACGCTCCTTCAGGTATACCGGACTGAGGCCGTTTAGGGCTTTCAAGGTCGGCACCAACACTTTGAATTGTGCTCAGAGAGCCAATGTAGATCTTTCAGAACCGGTGTTATGTGGTCTCGGCGGCCGCTCCCAGTCACCAGTCTAGCTGCCGCATTCTGGATTAGTTGTAGTTTCCGGGTCACCTTCAAAGGTAGCCCCACGTAGAGCGCATGGCAGTAGTCCAAGCGGGAGATAACTAGAGCATGCACCACTCTGGCGAGACAGTCCGCGGGCAGGTAGGGACTCATCCTGCGTCCCAGACGGAGCTGCCCTGGACACAGAATTGACCTGCGCCTCCATGGACAGCTGTGAGTCCAGAATGACTCCCAGGCTGCGCACCTGGTCCTTCAGGGGCACAGTTACCCCGTTCAGGACCAGGGAGTCCTCCACACCCGCCCGCCTCCTGTCCCCCACGAACAGCACTTCTGTCTTGTCAGGATTCCACCTCAATCTGCTAGCCGCCATCCATCCTCCCACCGCCTCCAGGCACTCGCACAGGACCTTCACCGCCTTCACTGGTTCTGATTTCATAGAATCATAGAATCCTAGACCTCCAAAGAAGGAGACTCCGCCACACTCCTTGGCAGCAAATTCCACTGCCGAACAGCTCTTACTGTAAGGAAGTTCTTCCTAATGTTGAGGTGGAATCTTCTTTCTTGTAGTTTCATAGAATCATAGAATCCTAGAGTTGGAAGAGACCCCAAGGGCCATCCAGTCCAACCCCCTGCCAAGCAGGAAACACCATCAAAGCATTCTTGACATACGCCTGTCAGGCCTCTGCTTAAAGACCTCCAAAGAAGGAGACTCCGCCGCACTCCTTGGCAGCAAATCCCACTGCCGAACAGCTCTGACTGTCAGGAAGTTCTTCCTAATGTTGAGGTGGTTATACTATAAGAATCATAGAATCGTAGAGTTGGAAGAGACCCCAAGGGCCATCCAGTCCAGCCCCCTGCCAAGCAGGAAACACCATCAAAGCATTCTTGACATATGCCTGTCAGGCCTCCGCTTAAAGACCTCCAAAGAAGAAGGAGACTCCGCCGCACTCCTTGGCAGCAAATCCCACTGCCGAACAGCTCTTACTGTCAGGAAGTTCTTCCTAATGTTGAGGTGGAATCTTCTTTCTTGTAGTTTCATAGAATCATAGAATCCTAGAGTTGGAAGAGACCCCAAGGGCCATCCAGTCCAACCCCCTGCCAAGCAGGAAACACCATCAAAGCATTCTTGACATATGCCTGTCAGGCCTCCGCTTAAAAGACCTCCAAAGAAGAAGGAGACTCCGCCGCACTCCTTGGCAGCAAATCCCACTGCCGAACAGCTCTTACTGTCAGGAAGTTCTTCCTAATGTTGAGGTAGAATCTTCTTTCTTGGAGTTTGAATCCATTGCTCCGTGTCCGCGGAGGTAAAAGAGAGTTATAGCTGGGTATCGTCCGCATACTGATGGACACCCAGCCCCAAACCCCCCTGATGATCTCTCCCAGCGGCCGCATGTAGATGTTCAAAAGCATGGGGGAGCGGACGGACCCCTGAGGCACCCCACAAGTGAGAGCCCAGGGGTCCGAACACTCATCCCCCCCCACCACCACTTTCTGAACACGGCCCAGGAGGAAGGAGCGGAACCGCTGCAGGACAGTGCCCCCAGCTCCCAAGCCCTCTAGACGGTCCAGAAGGATGTTATAGGGCATGGGTGTCAAACGCATGGCCCGGGGGCCAAATCCGGCCCGCCAGACCTCATCATGTGGCCCGCTGAGCGCCCCAGCCAGCGGGACCCAGCAGTGGGACCTTGCTGCTGAAGCGCCGCGCCAACAAAGCGCCGACAAACAGCTGGGGCCGGGGAAATGCTTTTTGCCCCTGGGTCCCTTTGCGCTCTTTTCTGGCACTGAATCAAGGCGGCGACCCCCCCCTTCCCTCTCTTTCTTCCTCTCTCTCGTTCTTATTCTTTCTTTCCCTCTCCTTCCTTCCTTCTTTATCTCTGTCTTCTCTCCCTCTTTCTTTTTCTTTCCTTCTTTATTCCTTCTTTCCTACTCTTCTTTCTCTCACCTCTTTCCTTCCTCTCTCCCTCCTGCTCCCTCTTTTCTTTCTTTCTTTCTTTCTTTCTTTCTTTCTTTCTTTCTTTCTTTCTTTCTTTCTTTCTTCCTTACTTCCTTCCTTTCTTCCCAACTTTCTTCCTCTACCTCATTTTTATTCTTTCTTCCCCTCTCTACTTCCTTCCTTCTTTCTCCCTTTCCGTCTTCTCTCCCTCTTTCTTTTTCTTTCCTTCTTTATTCCCTTCCTTATTTCCTACTCTTCTTTCTCTCCCCTCTTTCCTTCCTCTCTCCCTCCTGCTCCCTCTTTTCTTCCTTCCTTCCTTCCTTCCTTCCTTCCTTCCTTCCTTCCTTCCTTCCGTCCTTCCCATCTTTCTTCCTCTCCCTCATTCTTGTTCTTTCTTTCCCTCTCTACTTCCTTCCTTCTTTCTCCCTTTCCGTCTTCTCTCCCTCTTTCTTTTTCTTTCCTTCTCTCCCCTCTTTCCTTCCTCTCTCCCTCCTGCTCCCTCTTTTCTTCCTTCCTTCCTTCCTTCCGCCCTTCCCATCTTTCTTCCTCTCCCTCATTCTTATTCTTTCTTTCCCTCTCTACTTCCTTCCTTCTTTCTCCCTTTCCCTCTTCTCTCCCTCTTTCTTTTTCTTTCCTTCTCTCCCCTCTTTCCTTCCTCTCTCGCTCCTGCTCCCTCTTTTCTTCCTTCCTTCCTTCCTTCCGCCCTTCCCATCTTTCCTCCTCTCCCTCATTCTTATTCTTTCTTTCCCTCTCTACTTCCTTCCTTCTTTCTCCCTTTCCGTCTTCTCTCCCTCTTTCTTTTTCTTTCCTTCTCTCCCCTCTTTCCTTCCTCTCTCCCTCCTGCTCCCTCTTTTCTTCCTTCCTTCCGTCCTTCCCATCTTTCTTCCTCTCCCTCATTCTTATTCTTTCTTCCCCTCTCTACTTCCTTCCTTCTTTCTCCCTTTCCGTCTTCTCTCCCTCTTTCTTTTTCTTTCCTTCTCTCCCCTCTTTCCTTCCTCTCTCCTTCCTGCTCCCTCTTTTCTTCCTTCCTTCCTTCCTTCCTTCCTTCCGTCCTTCCCATCTTTCTTCCTCTCCCTCATTCTTATTCTTTCTTTCCCTCTCTACTTCCTTCCTTCTTTCTCCCTTTCCGTCTTCTCTCCCTCTTTCTTTTTCTTTCCTTCTCTCCCCTCTTTCCTTCCTCTCTCCTTCCTGCTCCCTCTTTTCTTCCTTCCTTCCTTCCTTCCGCCCTTCCCATCTTTCCTCCTCTCCCTCATTCTTATTCTTTCTTTCCCTCTCTACTTCCTTCCTTCTTTCTCCCTTTCCGTCTTCTCTCCCTCTTTCTTTTTCTTTCCTTCTCTCCCCTCTTTCCTTCCTCTCTCCCTCCTGCTCCCTCATTTCTTCCTTCCTTCCGCCCTTCCCATCTTTCTTCCTCTCCCTCATTCTTATTCTTTCTTTCCCTCTCTACTTCCTTCCTTCTTTCTCCCTTTCCCTCTTCTCTCCCTCTTTCTTTTTCTTTCCTTCTCTCCCCTCTTTCCTTCCTCTCTCCTTCCTGCTCCCTCTTTTCTTCCTTCCTTCCTTCCTTCCGTCCTTCCCATCTTTCTTCCTCTCCCTCATTCTTATTCTTTCTTTCCCTCTCTACTTCCTTCCTTCTTTCTCCCTTTCCGTCTTCTCTCCCTCTTTCTTTTTCTTTCCTTCTCTCCCCTCTTTCCTTCCTCTCTCCCTCCTGCTCCCTCTTTTCTTCCTTCCTTCCTTCCTTCCGCCCTTCCCATCTTTCTTCCTCTCCCTCATTCTTATTCTTTCTTTCCCTCTCTACTTCCTTCCTTCTTTCTCCCTTTCCGTCTTCTCTCCCTCTTTCTTTTTCTTTCCTTCTCTCCCCTCTTTCCTTCCTCTCTCCCTCCTGCTCCCTCTTTTCTTCCTTCCTTCCTTCCTTCCTTCCTTCCTTCCTTCCTTCCTTCCTTCCTGCATGAAACCCTAGCCAGCCTCCACCACCCAGTGCAGTTACCAAAAAATCATTTTTCAATCAATTGTACAATAATTGTACATTCGAATATCGACTTGCCATTATTCTGACTACGTTTCTGCTTTCAGAGCTAGTTATTACTTACATTATTACAAAAAACAGTAATAATTGAATGCAGTGACAATAATTTATGAGAATAAAGAGGGGACACATCGTCCTACAGATACAACCGGCCCTTGGAGGGTGACCAAACTGCTGGTGCGGCCCCCGATGAATTTGAGTTTGACACCCCTGTTATAGGGGAACTCTAGTCAGAAATCATCCTTCTTCTCAATGGGGCTGAAACGGCCTCGGAGTGAGCGACGTGGCAGGATTCTCCGCAGCCCCGATGGGAAGACTCTTGCTTGTGATTCAGACGACGGCCAAAGAGCACGACTCTGCGGCGCCATCTTGCTAGACGCGGCGCTCGTTTCTTCTCGGGGTCAAAGTGGCGGCGCCTGCCTTGGGGATGTGTCGCCGGCGGCCGGCTCTGATCCTTTTTTTTTTATTTAAAAAATACATTTTATTCCAATTTTCCAAATTCAACAAATTAACAAAACCAATCTTATATCCACATCTTTTACCTTGCTCCGCCGAGCTATGACTTCCCCCCCTCCCTTCATGCGGGTTTCTTGTTAATTCCCTTTTTTTGCAGTTCCTTTTTTGACATATCGGTCAATTCGTAAGGTTTATTTTAATCCTGCGAGAGTTTTTAACCATCTCCAGTTTTTCTCCATATAGTCCACATATTTACTCCGGTCCTTTTGAAACCTCGTCTCCCCCTGGTCACGAATCTTGCATGTCAATCTAGCGAGTTCACCATAGTCCCTCATTTTTGTCTGCCACTCCACAATTGTAGGTAATTCCTGTAATTTCCATTTTGGGGCTAACAAAGTCCTAGCCGCGGTTGTTGCGAACAACGTTTGATCTTCTTTTCTAATCTCTCCTCCCATTATTCCTAACAAAAATGCTTCTGGTTTTTTTTTTTGGAAAAGTATATCTAAACATCTTTTTCAATTCGTTATATAAACTTTCCCAAAAATCTTTTAACTTTTTCGCATGTCCACCACATATGATAAAATTCTTTCTCTTTCCATTTCCAGCCACTTTTGTCCCTCATTCTATACATTTTAGCTAATTTAACTGGAGTTCAATACCATCTGTACATCATCTTATACACATTTTCTTTCAAGGCAGCACATGCTAAACATTAGGAAGAACTTCCTGACAGTAAGAGCTGTTCGGCAGTGGAATTTGCTGCCAAGGAGTGTGGTGGAGTCTCCTTCTTTGGAGGTCTTTAAGCAGAGGCTTGACAGCCATCTGTCAGGAATGCTTTGATGGTGTTTCCTGCTTGGCAGGGGGTTGGACTGGATGGCCCTTGGGGTCTCTTCCAACTCTCTGATTCTATGATTCTATGATTCTATGCTGTAAATCTTAAAGTTTGATTCCGTAATTTCAACCACGCATCATATTCAATTTCTGTATTCTGGATTTCTGGATTTCTGGATTTTAGAATGTCTGTTTTGTTGGAAGCCGCCCAGAGTGGCTGGGGGAACCCGGCCAGATGGGCGGGGTATAAATAATAAATTATTCTTATTATTCTTATTATTCAATATTATGCCCCAAATCTTTTGCCCATTTAATCATCGCTTCTTTTGTCAACTCATCTTTGGTATACCACTCCAACAACAAATCGTACATCCGGCGGCCGGCTCTGATCCGGTTCGCCCATTGTCTGGCTTTTGTGCCGTGGGCACGCCGCCGAAGAAGCCGGGTGCGCCAGTCGGCCGTTTTCTCCCTCTTCCCGCGGAGCGCCAGACAAAGAGCCAGCCTCGCCCACCTCCTTTGAAATCTTTAGTGCCAACTTCCTTTTTTTTAAAGGCAACGTAGTCTCTTGTTCCAGAGCTTGGCATCGGCCGGGCGACCGGCACAAAAGGCGCAGGTGCTTCTTTTCGAAACATGAAAGAATATGTCACAATGGGAGGCCAAGGCAGAGGGCCAGCTGGGCGCTCTGGCCGTGCCAAGCCGACAAATGGTTTGGGGATCCAGAGGGTGGCTCGACGGGGACGTAAAGGGCACCGGTTAATCTCCTGGCCATTTCATGCTGGCTCTACGCAGCTTTGGGGGAAAGCTAGGAGGACTTTGAATTGTGGTGCTGGAGGAGACTCTTGAGAGTCCCATGGACTGCAAGAAGCTCAAACCTCTCCATTCTGAAGGAAATCAGCCCTGAGGGCTCCCTGGAAGGACAGAATCATAGAATCCTAGAGTTGGAAGCGACCCCAAGGGCCATCCAGTCCAGCCCCCTGCCAAGCAGGAAACACCATCAAAGCATTCTTGACATGTGCCTGTCAAGCCTCTGCTTCAAGACCTCCAAAGAAGGAGACTCCACCACACTCCTTGGCAGCAAATTCCACTGCCGAACAGCTCTTACTGTCAGGAAGTTCTTCCTAATCATAGAATCGTAGAGTTGGAAGAGACCACAAGGGCCATCCAGTCCGACCCCCTGCCAAGCAGGAAACACCATCAAAGCATTCTTGACATATGCCTGTCGAGCCTCTGCTTAAAGACCTCCAAAGAAGGAGACTCCGCCACACTCCTTGGCAGCAAATCCCACTGCCGAACAGCTCTTACTGTCAGGAGCTGTTCGGCAGTGGAATTTGCTGCCAAGGACAGATCGTGAAGCTGAGGCTCCAATACTTTGGCCACCTCGTGAGAAGAGAAGACTCCCTGGAAAAGACCCTGATGTTGGGAAAGATGGAGGGCACTAGGAGAAGGGGACGGCAGAGGACGAGATGGTTGGACAGTGTTCTCGAAGCTACGAACATGAGTTTGACCAAACTGCGGGAGGCAGTGCAAGACAGGAGTGCCTGGCGTGCTCTGGTCCATGGGGTCACGAAGGGTCGGACACGACTAAACAACAACAACAACAACATATTTTTTAACTCAACGTGCCGAGCCTATTTTGGGCTATTTTATGCTTCACATATATCCGCATATTAGATTTTTGGCGCTGGCACCTAAACCTTTGCATCCTTGTCTTGGGGTAATTTAAATGCTATTACGCCAGCAATATCGCCTTGATTTAGGCTTTGTTGCTTGTCTCTGGCATTTTTGTATTGTTTTGCGTGACAAAGCCCACCAGAAATCCCGATAACTCACAACTGACACAATAATTTAGGTTTGGTTTTTGGGGCATTATTTTGGGGCACAACTTTATTTAAAATACAATTTTAATTCTGAGTGTTGGCTTAGGCTTTGGTTAATCCTTCTGTCCACTCTAAGGGACAGGACCATTTCCATCTGACCCCTGGGTCAGGACCATACCATCTGCCCGGTTGGGCAGGACCACTTCGAAGTAGTTTACTGTCAAGTAAACTAGTGGGGTGCCACAGGGTTCTGTCTTGGGCCCAGTCTTGTTCAACATCTTTATCAATGACTTGGATGATGGGCTTGAGGGCATCCTGAGCAAGTTTGCAGACGACACCAAATGGGGAGGGGTGGCTAATACCCCAGAGGACAGGATCACACTTCAGAATGACCTTAACAGATTAGACAACTGGGCCAAAGCAAACAAGATGAATTTTAACAAGGAGAAATGCAAAGTACTACACTTGGGCAAAAAAAATGAAAGGCACAAATACAGGATAGAAGACACCTGGCTTGAGAGCAGTACATGTGAAAAGGATCTAGGAGTCTTGGTAGACCATAAACTTGACATGAGTCAGCAGTGTGATGCAGCAGCTCAAAAAGCCAATGCAATTCTGGGCTGCATCAAGAGGAGTATAGCATCTAGATCTAGGGAAGTAATAGGACCACTGTATTCTGCTCTGGTCAGACCTCACCTGGAGTACTGTGTCCAGTTCTGGGCACCACAGTCCAAGAAGGATACTGACAAGCTGGAACGTGTCCAGAAGAGGGCAACCAAAATGGTCAAAGGCCTGGAAACGATGCCTTATGAGGAACGGCTTAGGGAGCTGGGTATGTTTAGCCTGGAGAAGAGAAGGTGAAGGGGTGATATGATAGCCGTGTTCAAATATATGAAAGGATGTCATATAGAGGAGGGAGAAAGGTTGTTTTCTGACACGGAGCAATGGATTCAAGCTACAAGAAAGAAGATTCCACCTCAACATTAGGAAGAACTTCCTGACAGTAAGAGCTGTTCGGCAGTGGAATTTGCTGCCAAGGAGTGTGGTGGAGTCTCCTTCTTTGGAGGTCTTTAAGCAGAGGCTTGACAGCCATCTGTCAGGAATGCTTTGATGGTGTTTCCTGCTTGGCAGGGGGTTGGACTGGATGGCCCTTGTGGTCTCTTCCAACTCTATGATTCTATTCTATGATTCTAACCAAAGCCTAGCAGCCAGCCTAACAAGTTGTGACAAATTGCTTGACAGTCGGCAAAAACCAAATGGCAACAGCCAATCAGCCAAGTGGCAAAATCCCTACTGGACCCCTGAATACAGGCGACCCCCCGCTAGTCGGGCAAGCGGTGCCAACTAAGCCTATATGCAGCGGAGGGCGGGCGGGGAATTGGCGAACTTTCCCCAAGAACGGGGGAAACGGAAGCGACGTGTTGGTTAAATTAGAATGGCCTGTCAATCAAATTCAAGGCACGCCCCGTGACTCATCCTGACTAACAGCCCACCCCCTCCCAGATTTCTTCCTGCGCTCGTCCGCAAATGCCACTACACTCTATGCGTGGAATGGTCCTTATTTCATAGCTGCCAAGTTATCCCCTTTTTTAAAGGGATTTTCCCTTATGCTGAATAGGCTTCCTCGCGAGAAAAGGGAAAACTTGGCAGCTATGACTTAACCTGAAGTGAAAGCTAGAGGTGCCTAATGAGGAACGGCTTAGGGAGCTGGGTATGTTTAGCCTGGAGAAGAGAAGGTGAAGGGGTGATATGATAGCCATGTTCAAATATATAAAAAGGATGTCATATGGAGGAGGGAGAAAGATTGTTTTCTGCTGCTCCAGAGAAGCGGACACGGAGCAACGGATTCAAACTTCAAGAAAGAAGAACTTCTTGACAGTAAGAGCTGTTCGGCAGTGGGATTTGCTGCCAAGGAGTGTGGTGGAGTCTCCTTCTTTGGGAGGTCTTGAAGCAGAGGCTTGACAGGCATATGTCCAGAATGCTTGGATGGTGTTTCCTGCTTGGCAGGGGGTTGGACTGGATGGCCCTTGGGGGTCTCTTCCAACTCTAGGATTCTATGGTTAGCATATAGGTAAACAGGATTAACCATAGCTGCCAAGTTAGCCCCTTTTTTTTAAGGGATTTTCCCTTATGCTGAATAGGCTTCCTCGCGAGAAAAGGGAAAACTCGGCAGCTATGCCTTATTTTGCTAACGCAAGAAAGATTTGATTTCGTCTTTCTTCGACGCGAGTTCCCCTTGCCCCCGCCATGAGTCACTGTTCCCTCCTACCTTCCCTCAGGTAGAAATCATAGCTGCCGAGTTTTCCCTTTTCTGCCTATTCAGCATAAGGGAAAATCCCTTTTAAAAAAAAGGGATAACTTGGCAGCTATGGTAGAAATGCTTTCTTTCGCTGGGCCAGACAGCTTTCCAAGGACCAGAGCAGACCAGAGCTTCCCGTTTGAATTGCCTAATTAAAGCGAGACTTAATTCTGCTTTGAGAAAATAGGTTTCCTTAGTAGGGTGGGTCAAAAAAAAGCTCTTTTTTTTTTTGGAAAATGTTTCCTCCCTCCATCTTATATCAGGCGTATGGTATAAACATAGTCATAGAATCATATAATCATAGAATCATAGAGTTGGAAGAGACCACAAGGGCCATCCAGTCCAACCCCCTGCCAAGCAGGAAACACCATCAAAGCATTCTTGACATATGCCTGTCGAGCCTCTGCTTAAAGACCTCCAAAGAAGGAGACTCCACCACACTCCTTGGCAGCAAATCCCACTGCCGAACAGCTCTGACTGTCAGGAAGTTCTTCCTAATGTTGAGGTGGAATTTTCTTTCTTGTAGTTTGAATCCGTTGCTCCGTGTCCGCTTCTCTGGAGCAGCAGAAAACAACCTTTCTCCCTCCTCTATATGACATCCTTTGATATATTTGAACATGGCTATCATATCACCCCTTCACCTTCTCTCCTCCAGGCTAAACATACCCAGCTCCCTAAGCCGTTCCTCATAAGGCATCGTTTCCAGGCCTTGGACCATTTTGGTTGCCCTCTTCTGGACACGTTCCAGCTTGTCAGGATCCTTCTTGAACTGTGGTGCCCAGAACTGGACACAGGACTCCAGGTGAGGTCTGACCAGAGCAGAATACAGTGGTACTATTACTTCCCTCGATCTAGATGCTATACTCCTCTTGATGCAGCCCAGAATTGCATTGGCTTTTTGAGCTGCTGCATCACACTGCTGACTCATGTCAAGTTTGTGGTCTACCAAGACTCCTGGATCCTGTTCACATGTACTGCTCTCAAGCCGGGTGTCTCCCATCCTGTATTTGTGCCTTTCATTTTTTTTGCCCAAGTGTAGTACTTTACATTTCTCCCTGTTAAAATTCATCTTGTTTGCTTTGGCCCAGTTGTCTAATCTGTGAAGGTCATTCTGAAGTGTGATCCTGTCCTCTGGAGTCAACTTGGGGACAAATCGGTTCATATTGAGACCCTGGCTCCTACAGATGGAAATTTGGCCTCGCTACAAACATAGGAATTGGACTCATTTATTCCCCGCATGTTCAATGGTGAACTAATCGACATCAATTTTAGGTTTCGTGGAGAGCGATAAGAGTTGCCTACTCTTATTTTATGCAATATTTGTTTATTTAACATGTTGATAATTGACATGAAACACCAAGGGTTTTGAACAAATGGTATGGAACAATGAAGCAAACGGGGTCCTAAACAGGTAAACACAAACATTAAACAATAATAATAATAATAATAATGATTTATTATTTATACCCCGCCCATCTGGCCGGGTCTCCCCAGCCACTCTGGGCGGCTTCCGACAAAACACTAAAATACAGAAATCCTTCATTTAGAAACTGCTACAGAAGTTTATAAAAATGAAAATCAGATAGTGGGGAATTGGGGAAGCCTGAGGACAATGAATACTAAAATGGATTAGAGATGATGTATTTTCTTTCTGTTACATGTTGTTTGATTTTTGTATTTTTTGTATCTTGATATTTTCTTTTGTATCTGTAATTTTGTATCTTGTATTTCTTTGTGTATGTTTCCTTTGATATGTGTTGATAAAATACTTAATAAAAAATATATTAAAAAAAAATACAGAAATCCTTCAAACTCATAAAACACCACTCATATTATGGGTTGCATCAAAACATCACATTATACTGTATATTCCTGCATGTAAGACTACTTTTTAACCCAGGGAAATCGTCTCAAAAGTCGAGGGTCGTCTTATACGCCCAGTTGTCTGATACGCCGGAATATACGGTACTTAATTACTTAGGTATAAATTGTACTAAATGCTTACCTTTTGTGTAATTAATAAAATTATGCCTTGTGCAATATTATACATTGCACTTGTACACCATATATGCTAAAAAAAATATGCTTTTATGCCTTACACTAAACCTCTATTTTGGTAATTAGTAATTAAGTAATTACTTAGGTATAAATTGTACTAAATGCTTACCTTTTGTGTAATTCATAAAATTATGCCTTGTGCAATATTATACATTGCACTTGTACACCATATATGCTAAAAAAAATATGCTTTTATGCCTTACACTAAACCTCTATTTTGGTCATTAGTAATTAAGTAATTACTTAGGTATAAATTGTACTAAATGCTTACCTTTTGTGTAATTAATAAAATTATGCCTTGTGCAATATTATACATTGCACTTGTACACCATATATGCTAAAAAATAGGCTTCTATGCCTTACACTAAACCTCTATTTTGGTCATTAGTAATTAAGTAATTAAGTACAAGGTGATGTTTTGATGCAACGCATAATATGAGGGGTGTTTTATTGTTCAATATTTATGTTTACTTGTTTAGGACCCCGTTTGCTTTACTCCAGTGTTTCCCAACCACTGTGCCTCCAGATGTTTTGGGACTACAACTCCCATCATCCCTAGCTAGCAAGACTAGTGGTCAGGAATGATGGGAGTTGTAGTCCCAAAACATCTGGAGGCACACTGGTTGGGAAACACTGCTTTACTGTTCCGTATAATTTGTTCAAAACCATTGGTTTTTCATGTCAATTATCTTTTTTTTTTAATTAGCAAAAAATCTTTATTAATATTAAAATCTATACAAAAAAAATATACATTTCATTTGCACAGTAATACATAAAACAACTTCCGAACTTTAACATACTCTGGTTTCTCTTCAGATCGTATAAATCTTTCATGTCAATTATCTTTTTCTTTTTTTAAATTTTTTTAAAAAAGACTTTATTGTTTAAAATAATACAGAGTAGAACATATGCATGATATGAATACGACGATAATTTTCTCCTCATCGTATCTCATACAAAAGAAAAATCAATAAATACAGAAGAACTAAGGACATAATTCAAAATAAATTCTTCTTCGCAATGTGAACCGTATATTATCGGTTTTTCATGTCAATTATCAACCTGTTTGATCTTAAATAAATAGATATTGCAGGAAAATAATAGTATGCAACTCTCATTGCTCTACGTGAAACCTAAAATTTATGTTGATCAGTTCGCCATTTAACATCCTGGGAATAAATGAGTCAAATTCCTATGTTTTCATCGCTCGTAGCGAGGCAAAATTCCAGTCTGTAGGAGCAGGGTCTAAATATGAACCGATTTGTCCCAAATTTGAAATTTGACTATGTTCATAGAATCATAGAATCCTAGAGTTGGAAGAGACCCCAAGGGCCATCCAGTCCAACCCCCTGCCGAGCAGGAAACACCATCAAAGCATTCTGGACATATGCCTGTCAAGCCTCTGCTTAAAGACCTCCCAAGAAGGAGACTCCACCCCACTCCTTGGCAGCAAATCCCACTGCCGAACAGCTCTGACTGTCAGGAAGTTCTTTCTAATGTTTAGGTGGAAACATAGAATCATAGAGAATCATAGAGTCATATAGTTGGAAGAGACCCCAAGGGCCATCCAGTCCAACCCCCTGCCAAGCAGGAAACACCATCCAAGCATTCTTGACAGATGCCTGTCAAGCCTCTGCTTAAAGACCTCCAGAGAAGGAGACTCCACCACGCTCCTTGGCAGCAAATCCCACTGCCGAACAGCTCTGACTGTCAGGAAGTTCTTTCTAATGTTTAGGTGGAATCATAGAATCATAGAGAATCATAGAGTCATATAGTTGGAAGAGACCCCAAAGGCCATCCAGTCCAACCCCCTGCCAAGCAGGAAACACCATCAAAGCATTCTTGACATATGGCCGTCAAGCCTCTGCTTAAAGACCTCCAAAGAAGGAGACTCCACCCCACTCCTTGGCAGCAAATCCCACTGCCGAACAGCTCTGACTGTCAGGAAGTTCTTTCTAATGTTGAGGTGGAATCATAGAATCATAGAGAATCATAGAGTCATATAGTTGGAAGAGACCCCAAGGGCCATCCAGTCCAACCCCCTGCCAAGCAGGAAACACCATGTTTATACCATACGCCTGATATGAGATCGAGGGAGGAAGCGTTTTCCAAAAAAAAAAGTTTTTTATGACCCACCCTACTGACCAGCTGACCAGCTGCGCCCCTAGACTGGGAATGACGGCCTTGTCTCGGGTTGAATCCGCAGGTGGCGGCATCTCCAGCTACGTCGCCGATCCCTCAGCAGCTGGACGGAGCTTGACGGCGTGTCTTGACCAGGCCCAGGTCGATGTTCCGAAGGAGAGGCACGCAGCCACCCCTCTTTACCTGGGAGCCACAGCCGGCATGCGGCTGCTCAAGTGAGAACTCCGTAGCCCTAGCCTGGCATCTCGGGGCATTTTTTTCTTTTTTGCATGCTTCTGTCTCCTGTTGCAATGTCATCCTTGCCGCTGGCTTGATGGATTTCTGTATTTTAATGTTTGATGTATTTCTGTATTTTAGAATTTCTGTTTTGTTGGAAGCCGCCCAGAGTGGCTGGGGGAACCCGGCCAGATGGGCGGGGTATAAATAATAAATTATTATTATTATTATTATTATTATTATTATTATTATTATTATTATTGTCATGGCTGCAGCTCCCCAGGAACTGGCTGGCTTTCAGAGGTAGACTGCCTCTAAAGCTGGTGGCTCCAGACAACCATCATGGCTTCTTAAAGCCACCTAGAATCATAGAATCGTAGAGTTGGAAGAGACCCCGAGGGCCATCCAGTCCAACCCCCTGCCAAGCAGGAAACACCATCAAAGCATTCCTGACATATGGCTGTCAAGCCTCTGCTTAAAGACCTCCAAAGAAGGAGACTCGCTCCACCACACTCCTTGGCAGCAAATCCCACTGCCGAACAGCTCTTACTGTCAGGAGTCGGTCATGACTGGACCTAATGGTCAGGGGTCCCTTTACCTTTTCCTTTAATTCCCATGTTAACCGGCATCCCTGCACGTCAGGCTGGAGTTAGAATCATAGAATCCTAGAGTTGGAAGAGACCACAAGGGCCATCCAGTCCAACCCCCTGCCGAGCAGGAAACACCATCAAAGCCTTCTTGACATGTGCCTGTCAAGCCTCTGCTTAAAGACCTCCCAAGAAGGAGACTCCACCACACTCCTTGGCAGCAAATCCCACTGCCGAACAGCTCTGACTGTCAGCAGAAGAAAGGCCTGCTGGATCAGGCCAGTGGCTCATCTAGTTCAGCAGCCTGGTCTCACCGTGCCTGACTAGACCTTGGTGCAAAACAGGCAACCTCTCATTGGTTTCTTCCCCACCCCAAAACTCATTAGCATATTCTGCACTCTTAAAATGCAGTTGTATGTGAATCATAGAATCGTAGAGTTGGAAGAGACCCCGAGGGCCATCCAGTCCAACCCCCTGCCGAGCAGGAAACACCATCCAAGCCTTCTTGACATGTGCCTGTCAAGCCTCTGCTTAAAGACCTCCAAAAAAAGGAGACTCCACCACACTCCTTGGCAGCAAATCCCACTGCCGAACAGCTCTGACTGTCAGGATGTTCTTCCTAAGGTTTAGGTGGAATCTTCAAAGCAACAGGAGTCCTGTTGCTTAAACCAAGGTATATGAGAGCTGCCTGCAGGTATTCAGAAAAGAGGGACAGTGGCACTTTGCGTGTGCTCAGAGGCTACTCCCCTTGCTCAGTGAAACACAATAGGATCCAGCCCCAGGGGATCCACATTCAGTCCTGCTTCATTTCTGTGTGTGCATTTGGCAAGCCTTTAACTATGGCCTCCCTAAATTAAATTCATAGAATCATAGAGTTGGAAGAGACCCCAAGGGCCATCCAGTCCAACCCCCTGCCAAGCAGGAAACACCATCAAAGCATTCTTGACATGTGCCTGTCAAGCCTCTGCTTAAAGACCTCCAAAGAAGGAGACTCCACCACACTCCTTGGCAGCAAATCCCACTGCCGAACAGCTCTTGCTGTCAGGAAGTTCTTCCTAATGTTTAGTCTCTTCTTGAAGCCACCTAAGCCAGTGAGCCCCCATGGTATCTTGTGGCAGTGAGTCCCATCGTTTGCTTGAACCTGCTGCCTATCAACTTAATTGGATGGTCCTCAATTCTAGTATTGCAAGGCGGGGGAATCATAGAATCGTAGAGTTGGAAGAGACCACGAGGGCCATCCAGTCCAACCCCTGCCGAGCAGGAAACACCATCAATTCTTGGCATATGCCTGTCAAGCCTCTGCTTAAAGACCTCCAAAGAAGGAGACTCCACCACACTCCTTGGCAGCAAATTCCACTGCCGAACAGCTCTGACTGTCAGGATGTTCTTCCTAATGTTGAGGTGGAATCTTCTTTCTTGTAGTTTCATAGAATCATAGAATCATAGAGTTGGAAGAGACCCCAAGGGCCATCCAGTCCAACCCCCTGCCAAGCAGGAAACACCATCAAAGCATTCTTGACATATGCCTGTCAAGCCTCTGCTTAAAGACCTCCAAAAGAAGGAGACTCCACCACACTCCTTGGCAGCAAATTCCACTGCCGAACAGCTCTTACTGTCAGGAAGTTCTTCCTAATCATAGAATCCTAGAGTTGGAAGAGACCACAAGGGCCATCCAGTCCAACCCCCTGCCAAGCAGGAAACACCATCAAAGCATTCCTGACATGTGCCTGTCAAGCCTCTGCTTAAAGACCTCCAAAGAAGGAGACTCCACCACACTCCTTGGCAGCAAATTCCACTGCCGAACAGCTCTGACTGTCAGGAAGTTCTTCCTAATGTTTAGGTCAGGGTCCCCAAACTAAGGCCCCGGGGCTGGATGTGGCCCGCGGAAGGTCTGGGAATCAGCATAGTTTTACATGAGTAGAATGTGTCCTTTTATTTAAAATGCATCTCTGGGTTATTTGTGGGGCATAGGAATTTGTTCATATTTTTTTTTCAAAATATAGTCCGGCCCCCCATAAGGTTTGAGGGACAGTGGACCGGCCCCCTGCTGAAAAAGTTTGCTTGAACCTGCTGCCTATCAACTTAATTGGATGATCCTCAATTCTAGTATTGCAAGGCGGGGGAATCATAGAATCCTAGAGTTGGAAGAGACCACAAGGGCCATCCAGTCCAACCCCCTGCCAAGCAGGAAACACCACCAAAGCATTCTTGACATATGCCTGTCAAGCCTCTGCTTTAAGACCTCCAAAGAAGGAGACTCCACCACACTCCTTGGCAGCAAATCCCACTACCGAACAGCTCTTACTGTCAGGAAGTTCTTCTAATGTTTAGGTGGAATCTTCTTTCTTGTAGTTTGAATCCGTTGCTCCGTGTCCGCTTCTCTGGAGCAGCAGAAAACAACCTTTCTCCCTCCTCTATATGACATCCTTTGATATATTTGAACATGGCTATCATATCACCCCTTAACCTTTCTCTCCAGCAACATACCCAGCTCCTAAGCGTTCCTCATAAAGGCATCGCTTCCAGGCCTTGGACCATTTTGGTTGCCCTCTTCTGGACACGTTCCAGCTTGTCAGGATCCTTCTTGAACTGTGGCGCCCAGAACTGGACACAGTACCCAGGTGAGGTCTGACCAGAGCAGAATACAGTGGTACTATTACTTCCCTCGATCTAGATGCTATACTCCTATTGATACAGCCCAGAATTGCATTGGCTTTTTGAGCTGCTGCATCACACTGTTTTTAGTCTATTGTTATTTTTACTTTTCAAAAATCTTAAATTATTGTTCATTTTTCTTATTGACAATCTTAGATGCTATAGGGGTCTCTTCACTTGTGGTCTCTTCACTGGTCTTG